>NC_061807.1:11664056-11852580 GCF_021462225.1 Girardinichthys multiradiatus | reverse complement strand
AAATGGAGGGTGTGTTTGCACCTCAGCCATAACTGAGCCGGTTTACACTAAACCTGACTCCCCCTAACTCCAACCAACAAGGAGGGAATAAGGCTCCCTCCCTGATAAACAAAGCCACTCTAACTATAAGCTTTATCAAAAAGGAAAGTTTTAAGCCCAGCCTTAAAAGTAGACAGGGTGTCTGCCTCACGGATTAAAACTGGGAGCAGGTTCCACAGGAGAGGAGCCTGATAACTAAAGGATCTGCCTCCCATTCTACTTCTAGAGACTCTAGGAACCACCAGTAAACCTGCAGTCTGAGAACGAAGTGCTCTGTTAGGAACATATGGAACAATCAGATCTCTGATGTATGATGGAGCTAGATCATTAAGGGCTTTATATGTGAGGAGGAGAATTTTATATTATACCCTGGATTTAACAGGGAGTCAATGAAGGGAAGCTAAAATAGGAGAAATATGATCTCTCTTTTTAATTTTCATCAGAGCTCTTGCTGCAGCATTTTGAATCAGCTGAAGGCTTTTAACTGCATTTTGTGGACATCCTGATAGTAAAGAATTACAATAATTCAGCCTTGAAGTAACAAATGCATGGACTATGGCGTAGATAGTGATGAGCCTGAAGAGACAGGATTGCTATGCCTGCCAAGGCATATTTCGATACGCTTGCCAATACCGTAGACTGATGGGCCTGAAGAGGCTGAATGAGGAGCATGACGAGGCTGGTTAGAATTGCCTGCCAGTGGCGGAGATCCAGGTGCATTTGAATGAAAGAAAACTAGAATAAAACTGTCTAAAAACACGGTACATGAATTGAAATAGGAGAATAAAATATGCAAATTTAAAATGGTTAGATAAGAGAACCAGGAATAGAGAAGGAAGATTAATAATTGATTTAGCTAGAGGAAAGGATTGGATAAGGCCGACCACCACCAGTAATTGTGAGAGTTGTTACCCGAGAACTGATAAATCGTTGAGTGGATAAGACACATTGGAGGTCAGGACAGAAATACAAAGAGAACGCTGAGGAGACCAGCGGCCGGGTTGTTGGAGTGAAGAAATCGAAACTCCTGGTGAGGCAGCTGAAGTGGCCGCCCCGATTCGAAATGAGTTTGTGCTGTTTGATGGCGAATTTAGCATGACATGAAAAGGGCAGGATGGACTGTTAAAACGAGCAATGAAGATAAAAGCAAGGACCTTTCTATTAGAATGTTTAAGATAAATTTTAAAATAATCGGGATAGAACTTTGAATGAGGAGTAGTTAGGACTCAAGCAGAATCGGATGAGCTTGATGGGCTAGTAAATTCCCCTACTCTAAGGAAGCTATAAAAGCTAAAAGCCAGGGGCTGGAAAGAAGACATTTTAAGTGAGATGAAGAAGAGCCTGAACGGAGCACTAGGAGAAGAACTTTTAAGATGAGGAGTGATAAGTCTCCTCGGATCTGGCTCAGGAATGCTATGATTTTAGAGACCTTAGAGTAAAAGTTTAATGGAATGATTTGAGAAAAGGCTTGGAATGGGTTCAAAAAGTGGCCCATAGAAGAGAAGTTTATGCCGGCTAATGAACTCTTAAAGTAAGGGAGTTTGAAATGCCGGACATCGAAGCAATAAGTAATAAAAGCTAAGACGGTAGAAATGCAAACAGGGTAAAGAGGAGTATTATGAGCGATGTAAAAGTTTGAAAAAGTTTGCTAAGCAAAGGAATCAGACTTGAGCGGAGGGATCCAAGCCTGAATTACAATAATAATTAGCTGACTGGAATTGAGGAATGAGGGATGAATTTAGTAGAGTATCAGGTCTTCAAGGTGGTATCTGGCATGACTTAGAAGAAGAGCGGCCTTTATTTACTGCGACTACAGCGCATAAAGCGGCTATGCGTTCCTTCCATTAGTTGCCCCAGGTGCAGCATGTAATAGAGATGGAGATTACCTCATAAAAGCTGATGGTTCGGATTGGGGAAAGAAAGTGGCCAGATGGCAGCGAACCATGGACCCTGAAGAAATCCCCCAAAACCCACGGACGAAGCTGCGTTCGTGGAAAACTGAATGGAGTCTGCTGATGTGACGACGTCATCATAAAGGAAAGATATACCATTCCTGTTCTGCAGAACAGAGGACCAGAAAAACAGGTCAGAGCGGCAAACTCATCTAAAGAAACCATACCTAGTAGAAAGGGGATGGAATTAACCAGATTCAGAAGGCGAGAAATAAAGGAGCGACCTGGTGAATTATGCGCATTGCGGTATACAATGTTTTGAGATGTATTTGAGGAGAAGTTAATGCGTAATGAGAGAAAAGGCTCGGAGTGGGCTCAGAAAGATGATCTTTCAATGAAAATTGATGCCTGCTAAAAGAGCTGCGGCTGTAGGGTGGCTTAAAACGATGAAGTTCAAGCAATGAGCAATGAAGTTTATAAAGTTTCTTTTTCTTAAACAATGTAGAATTAAGTCCTGTATGTCCAAATCTTAAACTTGTAATTAATCTTTCCTCTTTTCTGCTCCTTCTTCCAGTTCTTACTTCTCCTACTATCTTGTTGATTCTATAAAACCATCTTCCTTTCTTCATCCCACCTTTTCTGCCACTCTTTCCTGATTCTCTATTTAATTATATTTCTCGCCTCTGACCTACCTAATTATAAAGCTAATGTTGTTTTGTGTTGCCTTCTTTGCTATCCTGTCCGCCATCTCATTCCCTCCAACTCCTACATAGGCTGGTGCCCATAAAAACACTAATATTAATCCCATTCTTTGTATTCTAAATAAAGTATGTTTTATGTCCAACAAAATGTCTGGTCTACCATCTGAAAGATTATGTTTTAAACTCAATAATGCTGAACTTGAGTCTGAACAAATGATTGTTTTTAATGATTTTACATTTAAATAAGACAATTTATTGGTAATTTAAAATTAAAATAACATAGAACATATTGTACCAGTTCTCTGTCTCGGCTGGATTTAGACTGAATTTAAATTATTGTTTTTAATGGTTTTATATCCTCCACCCACTGCACTGCTAACAATATGGCTAATAATTCTCCTGAATATACTGATAATCCATTTGTAATTCTTTTTCCTACTTTTATTTTAAATTGTCTTATTATAAATGCTACTCCTATTTTTTCATCTGTTTTTGATGCGTCTGTGTAAATCTGGACATAATGATAGTAATTGTTTAAATATTCTTGTATTATACTTGAATCTAAAATACATTTCTTATTCTTTTTCTTTTCCATCAATACCATATCCACCACTGCCTCTGGTAATAGCCAAGGTGGCACTACTGGCAAAGGCAACATTTAACTTATTTCTATATATTTTAAATTCTTCTGCTATGTTATTAATAATCCAACCAAAACTTTTTTTTTTTTTTTTTTTCCCAGCATGGTTTTAAAATATCACGTGTAGGATGATCCGGATTATTGCTTTGTAAGTTTATCCAGTAATTTATTGCAAACGGTTTCCTTCTTATATCTAATGGCATCTCTCCCATCTCTACCTGGAGTGGTGCTATTGGACTGGTTCTGATTGCTCCTGTACAGATTCTTAAAGCTTGATGTTGTATATTGTCTAATTTTATAAGATGTGTGTTTGCTGCTGATCCATAAATTATACTTCCATAATCAATATTTGATCTAATTAAGCCTGTATAAATTATTTTTAATGATGTTTGATCTGCTCCCCAATCAATACCAGCCATACATCTCATAATGTTTAATATTTGTTTGCATTTATCTATGATTTTTCTATATATACTTTCCATATTATTTTTTCATTAAACCATATACCTAAAAACTTTATACTTTTTACATGTTCTTAAACTTGATTGTATAATTTTTGTTTTATATTTTCTTTTTCTTTTCTGTGTAAACACCATTACTTTTATTTTTTCTACTGATAATTTAAATCCCCATTGATATGCCCATTGTTCTATTCTAATAATCTATTCTTGTATTTTCTTTTCAATAAATTTGATAATACGACCCCTTTTCCATAAAGCTCCACTATCTGCAAATAGTGAGCAACCAACTTCTTTACTAATATTTTTAAATAATGCACAGAACAGCATCTAACTCTCCAACAACTTCATTCGAAACTCCAAAATGATGAAGCAATATTGAGTGAGGGTGTTTCCTCACTGATGGTATTGGATAAAGCATTGTGATTTCTTCGTGACACAAAGGAATATTTGGTAATTCACACATTTACATTTGCATCCAGGCATTCTGCATCTGAATGGACTTGGGTTGTTGACCATTTCAGGCAGATTAATTGCACCGTATTTCATTATGCTCTCATCTGGCTGGGTTTCTTTATTTCCAGATAAAATTCTTCATCACTTGCGTCAGACTCTGATCTCCTTGACCTGTCTGCCTCCAGGTTATCAATTCCTCGGCCAAGTTGATTTTGAACTCCAGGTACTGAGAGGTCTTCTTTACACGTATTGGTGTTGCAAGTTGTTGCAAGAACCGTCTGTCTTCTCTGTAATGAAGCCATGGGTTGATGATGGCCAAATCAATGAAGTAAAGAATGGTACAAACGGTCCACTTCTTGGTGCGGCTGGACATTCTGTAGAAGCTGAGCATGCGACCACACATGTCCACCCCTCCCATGTTGCTGTTGTATTCTACAACCACCGCGGATCTTGTCACTTGAACTTGTTGCTTTTGTTTTTTGGACCATCTGGAGCAGGTATCCTGGGGCATAATCCCATGGGCGCCAAGCGGTAGTGCGCTGGTTGGCGGATGGCAAAAATCTGCAGGTGGGAGTGTGGTTCATCATGGATTAATATCTTTCTTATTTAATCAAATTCTATTAAATAATTTTGTTCTTTTTAGGAATCTTAAAATAATTTGTATATGTTTGTTCCTTTTGTGATTAATCTATTATGCTAAACATTTATTTAATCATTTCAAATTCTCTCTTAATAACTCTTCTTTCCAGCTCATATTTCTGACCCTATACAAATATGTTCAATTGTTTCGTCTTCTTCTTGGAATTTGTTTTTTGGCGGATGACATGGGACTGTGCTGGAGAATGGGCCAGAGCTCCTGTTTTACCTATTTAAGTTATATTCTTCTCAATAAAAGGTCTTCATTACACACTCAGAAGAATCAGAACCAACTTTATTAATCAGGTTTCAGGGAAAAAACATGAATTTTAACTTGGTTTTCCATCACTTGCATCGTAAATCAAACATCAGTCTCTCACAACAAACACAGTAAGTAAAAAAAAAAACAAAAACAAAAAAAACACCGTAGAGGGATGAAGTAAGGACCATTTACTAGGAAACTAGGTTTTAAAATGAAATATTTCAACAACTTTCTCAAACAGGATGACTAAGTTAATGTTCAGACACACATCAAAGCTAATATTACAGGACTTCCTAGCTGAGCTTTTATTTCAGTTCAAGTCATATTTCCTCCCACCTGATCCCAAACAGTTCAAGCTCCTCACCCTATCTCTAAGGGAGTGTCCCGCCACCCTACGGAGGAAGCTCATTTCAGTTTAATAAACTCAGCAGAGGATTTATAAAGGACAGGGCCAAGTCCAATCCCAGCATATAGAGGCTGAGTGAATGTGGTCTGGACTCTGTGGAGGAGAGTCATGGTTTCAGAGACTCTGTAGAAAGACAGAATACCTGCTCTGTGATCCAAATACACTCCTACTCTGGGGAAACCTGGACCTGATACTGAAATTTTAATGTTGTTGTGATAAAATATGTTACTGTTTTTGTTACAATATAATGACCAATTTTTGTCATTGCATCCAAATATTGATTATTTTGAGTATCCTGATGATCTCCTGATGTTCTTGTATGAAACTGCTACTTCAACTCCTAATGACGCTCTCCACTCCACCTCCCAGTAACAACGACCAGTCAGACTCTCTCTACTCAGAACCTGATTATGATCAGTGAATCTGTCTGGATGATCAGGATAAGGCTGTTTTTTTCACAGATGTCACTTTTCTGTTTTCATTAGTTAATAACAAACATCTGTTTGCTGTGTTTGGATCCAGAGTGATTTCTCGTGAATATTTTAAGAAACAAGCTCTGGTCTTTGGTTCTAGATCTGACAGTAAAACCTTCACCTCAGTGATTCTCAGTGAGATGTTTGTCCATGTGTCTCTCAGGATGTCCTGTAGTTTATCTCTGAGCTCTGACACAGCTGCTGTCACATCCTCAAAGTATCTCAGAGGACGAATATTGATGCTGGATGAGTGTGTAGACTCACTGAGTGCTGACAGTGAGGGGTAGTTGTGGAAAAACTGGTTGTGATCCTCTGTGTTTGAGAGCTGCTTCAGTTCAGCATCTTTTCTCTTCAGCTCAGTGATCTCCTGCTCCAGCTTCTCCTGAAGATCTTTGACTCGACTCACTTCAGTTTTCTGCTGGGATCTGATCTGCTGCTTCACATCAGAGCTTCTTTTCTGAATGAGACGAATCATCTCAGTGAAGATCTTCTCATTGTCCTCCACTGCTTTATCAGCAGAGACATTGATGGCCTCCACCTCCTGTTGAAGCAGCTTCAGATCTTTCTCTTGGTCCTGGATTCTCTGCTGGATTTGTTGTCGACTCACCTGGAGCTTCTTCTGCTTCTCAGTCATTTCTGCTGCAGCTGAGACTGTTTCATGACCTTTATGTTCATTCATTAAACAGAGATAACAGATACACTGCTGATCAGTACGACAGAAGATCTTCATCACCTCATCATGAAGAGAGCAGATGTTCTCCTGGAGGTTCTTGGAGGGATCCACCAGCTTGTGCTTCTTTAATGGTGGAGCATCATAGTGAGGTTGGAGGTGATTCCTACAGTAAGAAGCAGGGCAGAATAAACAGGACTTGGCAGCTTTCATCTTCCTCCCAGTGCAGACATCACAGGCCACATCTTCAGGTCCAGCATAGCAGTGATCAGCTGGAGCAGCTTGGAGTCCAGTCTTCTTCAGATCCTCCACTAAAGCAGCTAACGTGATGTTTTTTTTTAGACCAGGCCTTCGTCTGAAAGTTTTCCTGCACTGAGGGCAGCTGTGGGTTCTCCTCTGTTCTTCTCCATTCCAGTGGTCTTTGATACAGTTCATACAGTAGCTGTGTCCACAAGGAATAGTCACTGGATCCTTTAGTAGATCCAAACAGATGGAACAGGATAGGTTTTCTTGCTCCAAATCAGACATTTTCTGCTCCATTTCACCTCTCAGTAACAATGACTGTTAGTTTCACTGGTCTGAGTTCAGATCTCAAAGGTTTGTTGCTCTAGAGAATCTCAGTAGATAAATCCTTCATCTGACTTGTGCATCTAAAAGAAGAAACATGAAAATATGTTAGTTCACAGTAAAAAGAAGGTTAGCTTTCAACACAGATTATTAGCCTATATAACATTAATTACTATATCAAAGTTTTCAGTAGCTTGAAGAACCAACTTGCTGAGGCTAAAACACAATTATCTGTAGTTTTTTACCTTTAATATTTATCAACAACTTGTGTTTTCTTGACAAACACTGAATTATTTATTATCGTGTGACTTACAGCATCAGTGCTAAGAGGCTTAATAAACAAACATTCATTTCTGAATTCTCAGCTAGAAGAATAAAAAGGAACTGTAGTGAAAACATTTTGCAGTTTTAACTAAAGGTGCAAAACAGGAGCTACTGCTGAGATCCTTCCTGATTGTAGCTGTTTATAACATCCCCCACCCTGAAAGGGAACCTACCATCTACATGACCAACAATCCCTCCACCCTTCATAAAATAGTTAAAACAGAGGAATAAAACTATTTAAGCTCCATTTTCAGGTATTTCTCTGTTGTTTTCATCTCAAACAAACAGCATTTATGACTTCATCTCCTTACATGTTTATTTCTAGTAGCACTGTTTTTGTCTTGTGATGTAAACAGATTACCCGGAACATTTAGGAGGGAACACCGCCTAGCATAACAATAAACTGGGTCCTAACTTTGAGAACATTGAATCTATTTGTTTGTGCTGTGAAAACCATTTTAGACGCTCTTGGTTGAATGTAATCTGTCTAAACGAGGCAAAATGGTTCAATGTAAATGCTGCAGGTATAAAAACCGAGTTAATATCAGAGAAGCAGTGAAATAAAACGTTCTGGTTAAACTGTGTTAGCATGGCGAAGCTACAATGTGACCGAGTCTGTAGTCAGTGTTTGTGGCTGTTTACAGCTCTCTGTTCTACGACGAGACGATTTCCAGTCAGAAATATTGACTAACTTCAGCTTCCAGGTGTTACCACGATGTAATAATTTATGTTTCAAACGTTTTTAGTCAAGATAAAACGTTACTTACCTCGGTGGAGCTCTGCTGTCTTTGGTTTAATGAGGTTGGAAAACTTCTTCTTCTTTAGACCCGAGTGAAATTTAAGTTTTTTAATGTCGTCTTATGTGGGCGTGGCCAACCCTCTTAGCCACGCCCAGGGGCGTTTTTAGGGTCTCAAAAGATTGGGGGCTTTAGCCCAAATCCAAAATATTTACATTTAAATAAGACAATTTATAAGTAATTTAAAATTAAAATAACATAGAACATATTGTACCAGTTCTCTGTCTCGGCTGGATTTAGATTGAATTTAAATTATTGTTTTTAATGGTTTTATATCCTCCACCCACTGCACTGCTAACAATATGGCTAATAATTCTCCTGAATATACTGATAATCCATTTGTAATTCTTTTTTCTACTTTTATTTTAAATTGTCTTATTATAAATGCTACTCCTATTTTTTCATCTGTTTTTGATGCGTCTGTGTAAATCTGGACATAATGATAGTAATTGTTTATATATTCTTGTATTATACTTGAATCTAAAATACATTTCTTATTCTTTTTCTTTTCCATCAATACCATATCCACCACTGCCTCTGGTAATAGCCACGGTGGCACTACTGGCAAAGGCAACATTGAACTTATTTCTATATATTTTAAATTCTTGCTATGTTATTAATAATCCAACCAAAACTCTGTTTATTTTTCTTTTTCCCAGCATGGTTTCAAAATATCACGTGTAGGATGATCTGGATTATTGCTTTGTAAGTTTATCCAGTTATTTATTGCTAACTGTTTCCTTCGTAGATCTAATGGCATCTCTCCCATCTCTACCTGGAGTGGTGCTGTTGGACTGGTTCTGATTGCTCCTGTACAGATTCATAAAGCTTGATGTTGTATATTGTCTAATTTTATAAGATGAGTGTTTGCTGCTGATCCATAAATGATACTTCCATAATCAATATTTGATCTAATTAATCCTGTATAAAATATTTTGAATGCTGTTTGATCTGCTCCCCAATAAATATCAGCCATACATCTCATGTTTAAAATTTGTTTGCATTTATCTATGATTTTTCCATATATACTTTCCATATTATTTTTTCATCAAACCGTATACCTAAAAACTTTATACTTTTTACTTGTTCTTAAACTTGATTGTATAATTTTTGTTTTATATTTTCTCTTCTTTTCTGTGTAAACACCATTACTTTTATTTTTTCTACTGATAATTTAAATCCCCATTGATTTGCCCATTTTTCTATTCTAATAATCTCGTCCTGTATTTTCTTTTCAATAAGTTTGATAATATGACCCCTCTTCCATAAAGCTCCACTATCTGCAAATAGTGAGCAACCAAATTCTTTACTAATATTTTTAAATAATGCAGAGAACAGCATCTAACTCTCCAACAACTTCATTCAAAACTCCAAAATGATGAAGCAATATTGAGTGAGGGTGTTTCCTCACTGATGGTATTGGATAAAGCATTGTGATTTCTTCGTGACACAAAGGAACATTTGGTAATTCACACATTTACATTTGCATCCGGGCATTCTGCATCTGAATGGACTTGGGTTGTTGACCATTTCAGGCAGATTAATTGCACCATTGCTGGGTTTCTTTATTTCCAGATAGAGCTCTTCATCATTTGCGTCTGATATCTTTGACCTGTCTGCCCCCAGGTTATCAATTCCTCAGCCAAGTTGATTTTGAACTCCACTTCTTGGTGCGGCTGGACGTTCTGTAGAAGCTGAGCATGCGACCACACATGTCCACCCCTCCCATGTTGCTGTTGTATTCTACAACCACCGCAGGTCTTGTGACTTGAACTTGTTGCCTTTGTTTTTTGGACCATCTGGAGCAGGTATCCTGGGGCTCAATCCCATGGGCGATTGATGCCACCACCACAGGCTTGTTGTCCATCCACTTGGTGACTGCAGTTTCATCAGGTCTCCATACAATAATTTCTGATGTTCCTTATGTAAATGGCTCATTTATTAAATTATTTGTATCTACGTTATTTCTTATTAAGTCTTTATATTTTATCTTTGTGATTTCCCAACCTTTCTCTCCCTATGATATAACAAACGTTTCTCAAATATTATGTTATCGCATTCTTAATGATCTTTCTTACCTTTGCTTCCTTTCATTTGTACTCAATTAGATTCTGATAAATTGGGTTACTTTTTAACATTTTAAATGATTTATTTCTTAGTTTTATTACTTCACTACAATCTTTTGTCCACCATGGCACAGTTTTTTGTTATCGTTCTATTTTCCCTCTTTTTTTAATTGACTCTTCTGTTGTTGTAAGATTGTTTTATAGATATTTATATTTAAACTATTTATATCAATTGACGCATCTATTTCTTCCATTTTCTTTAAAATTTTTCAGCCTTATTAAAATTCCATCTTTTATATAACCCTGTATTCCTGTTATTTATTAATATTCCTGTTATGATTTTAATGGGGTAATGATCACTGCCTACTGTTGTATCTTTGTCAATGTCCCACTCACAGTTATTGGCTAAACAATTTGATATAATTGTTAAATCAATCACAGACTCTGTACCTGTTTTTACATTAATTCTTGTTCCTCTTCCATCATTTATACATACCAAATTTTTCATTTCCATTATTTCTTCAATAACTTGTCCATTTTTATCATTACATTTTCCCCATAATGTGCTGTTAGCATTAAAATCTCCACACCAGATTACTTTTCCTTCTAAATACCCCATTAATTCATCCATCAACTCGAATGATAATATTTTACATGGATTATAAAAATTTATAATCTTACATTTTTCTTTTTTACCATAAATTTCAACTACTATGTATTCTAACTCTTTGCCTTTTCCTAATATCTGATATTGTATTCCTTCTTTTATAAATATTCCACATCCTCCTCCACTTCCTTCTATTCTATCCCTACTGATACTATTAAACCCTTTAATAGTAACGTCACTTTCTGTTTTCGCTGTTGGTGAATTGTTTGGTGTGTGAAGCTCTCTCGTTTGATCAGATTTCTCTCTAATGTAATATCTCTTACTTGTTCTAATACATAAGCATGTTAAAACACTTACTTTCTGTTGCTACTTTTAACGTTTGGGGACTCTCCGTGTTTTACACGGTTTTTCTAGTAGTGGTAAGGGGTCGCTAGCTTAGCGTTAGCTCCACCATGGCTACCCGTTCTACTGTTTCTCTCTCTGAGTCTCCTCCTCTCTCCTGCTCTCTGTGTCAGATGTTCAGTTACTCCTCTGCCTCCTTTAGTGATAATGGGACGTGTAATAAATGTAGCATTTTTGTAGCTTTGGAGGCGAGGGTGTCGGAATTGGAGGCCCGGCTCCGCGCTGTTGAAAAACCAGCAGATAGCCGAGGCCCCTTAGCCAGCGCGGAGCCACCGAGGGTAGCTCCCCGTAGCAGTCCTCCAGCAGAGCCCGCGCAGCCGGGGCTTCAGGCCGGCTGGGTGACAGTACGTAGAAAGCATAGTCCTAGATCCCAGCCCACAGGTCACCACCAACCCGTCTGCGTTTCTAACAGATTTTCCCCGCTCAGTGACACACCCGCTGAGGAGCCAACTCTGGTAATTGGCAGCTCCATAGTCAGAAACGTGGCACTAGAGACACCAGCGACCATAGTCAAATGTCTGCCAGGGGCCAGAACGGGCGACATCAAATCCTACCTGAAACTGCTGGCTAAGGATAAGCGTAAATACAGTAAGATTGTTATTCACGCTGGCGGTAATGACACCCAGTTACGTCAATCGGAGGTCACCAAAGTTAGTGTTGCTTCGGTGCGTAAGTTTGCCAAAACAATGTTGGACTCCGTAATTTTCTCTGGTCCCCTCCCCGATCTGACCAGTGACGACATGCTATCATTCAACCGCTGGCTGTCTAGGTGGTGTCCAGAAAACAATGTGGGCTACATTGATAACTGGCGAACATTTTGGGGAAAACCTGGTCTGATCCGGAGAGACGGCATCCATCCCACTTTGGATGGAGCAGCTCTTCTTTCTAGGAATTTGGCCAAATTTATTAGTTCTCCAAAACTCTGACAACCCAGGGTTCAGACCAGGAAGCAGGATCATAGTTTAATACTCCTCTCTGCAGCTTCTGTACTGCTACCCACCCATTACCCTATTAAGACAGTGTCTCGCCCACGGCCAAAATTGAATAGATTAAAAAATAATCTAAAAGGAGGAAATCAGGAAAATCTAATAAAAATAAACACAACTCAGACCGAAAAGAAAAATAAAACAATTAAATGTGGCTTACTGAACATAAGATCTCTCTCTTCAAAGACATTGTTAGTTAGTGACCTGATTTGTGACAATCAGATTGATTTACTTTGCCTCACAGAAATCTGGCTGCAGCAAGGGGATTATGTTACTATAAATGAGTCAACTCCTACTAATTATTTAAATTTTCACATTCCTCGAATTACTGGGCGAGGAGGAGGAGTAGCAACCATCTTTCAGTGTGATTTATTGATTAGTTCCAGACCAATCAATAGCTACAACTCTGGAATATTTAATCCTTAGTTTTCCTCATCTAAATTGCAAAGCAATAAAACCTCTTCTGTATGTTGTTTTGTACTGTTTTGTACTGTCCACCAGGCCCTTACTCTCAATCAGTTTTCAGACCTTTTATCTGATTTAGTGTTAAATACAGATAAAGTTATTTTAGGGGGGGATTTTAACATTCATGTTGATGCTGAAAGTGATATCCTAAATATAGCGTTTAATGCTATCTTAGACTCAATTGGCTTTGCTCAAAACATTAACAAACCTACCCACCTTTGTCTTCATTCTCTGGACCTTGTGCTGACATATGGCATTGAGTGTAAAGACATAACAATATTCTCTCATAACTCTGTCCTGTCTGACCATTTCTTAATAACCTTTGAGTTTAATTTAACCGAGTACTCCACACCTGAAAGAAAATTTCATTATAGTAGATCATTATCAGGCGATGCTGTAACAACCTTTAAAGAATCTGTTCCACTTTTAATTTCCTCATTATCACTGAAAAGCACAGTGGAGGGCAATAATTCTGTTTCTGCCCCTTCACAAATTGATTCTTTTGTTCATAGTGTTTCTTCATCATTGCGTGATGCATTAGACAATGCAGCCCCCTTGAAAAAGAAGGTAATCATTAATAGGAGGCTAGCTCCTTGGTTTAATTCAGAGCTGCGTACTTTAAAGCACAATGTTAGAAAATTGGAGAGAAAATGACGCTCTACACACCTAGAGGATTCCTACTTAATCTGGAAAAATAGCCTACTGTTGTATAAAAAGACACTTCGCCAAGCTAGAACAGCTTATTTCTCATCATTGATAGAAGAGAACAAGAATAATCCAAGGTTTCTCTTTAGTACAGTTGCTAAGTTTACACAGAGTCATAGCTCTGTTGAGCCATCCATTCCCTTAGCTCTTAGCAGCCACGACTTTATGGGATTCTTCTTAAATAAAATTGATTCTATTAAAAAGAAAATCTTTGACATACTCCTGAAGATGATTACTTCATCCTCAGCAAGTGAGACAACATTGGAAATAACTGCAGAACCTGATCTGTGTTTGGACTGTTTTGATCCTGTGAAGCTTCCTGAGTTATCAGAAATATTAGCTTCATCTAAACCTTCAACTTGTATGTTAGACCCAATCCCAACCAAATTATTTAAGGAAGTGTTCCCTCTGATTACCAGCCCCATTTTAGATATGATTTATCTATCTTTAGTAAATGGATATGTACTACAGGCTTTTAAGTTAGCTGTAATTAAACCTTTACTTAAGAAACCTTCGCTTGATCGAGATGACTTGAAAAATTACAGACCTATATCCAATCTTCCATTCTTATCTAAAATTCTTGAGAAAATTGTTGCTAATCAAATGTGTGAGCACATACACAGCAATGACCTGTTTGAAGAGTTTCAGTCAGGTTTCAGAGCTCATCATAGCACTAAAACAGCTCTGCCGAAAGTCACTAATGATATTCTTATGGCCTAAGATAATGGACTTGTGTCTGTTCTGGTTCTGTTAGATCTCAGTGCTGCATTTGATACAGTCGACCATAATATTCTCTTAAAAAGGCTGGAATATGCTGTAGGGATCAGGGAAACAGCGCTAGGCTGGTTTAAATCTTATCTGTCTGACAGATTCCAGTTTGTTCATGTAAATGATAAATCATCTTTAAACTCCAGGGTTAATTGTGGAGTACCACAGGGCGCAGTACTTGGGCCAATTCTCTTTACTATATATATGCTTCCAATAGGTCAAATTATTAGGCAGCATGGGATAAATTTTCACTGTTACGCTGATAATACTCAGCTTTACTTATCCATAAATCTTGATGAGCCCAACCAGTTAGATAGACTACAAGCATGTCTTGAAGATATAAAAACTTGGATGACGTTAAATTTTTTGCTTCTAAATTCAGACAAAACAGAAGTTGTCGTCTTTGGACCGGAGTCTTTAAAAAAGAAACTGCTTAGTCAATCACTTAACCTGGATGGCATTAAATTGACCTCTGATAATAAAGTAAAAAACCGTGGTGTTATTTTTGACCAGAACATGTCATTTAAATCCCATAGTAAACAGGTTTCTAGGATTTCCTTCTTTCATCTCCGGAACATTGCCAAAATTAGAAATATCCTATCCAGGAGTGACGCTGAAAAACTAGTCCATGCATTTGTTACTTCAAGGCTGGACTATTGTAATTCTTTACTATCAGGATGTCCACAAAATGCAGTTAAAAGCCTTCAGCTGATTCAAAATGCTGCAGCAAGAGTTCTGATGAAAATTAAAAAGAGAGATCATATTTCTCCTATTTTAACTTCCCTTCATTGGCTCTCTGTTAAGTCCAGAATAGAATTTAAAATTCTCCTCCTCACATATAAAGCCCTTAATGATCTAGCTCCATCATACATCAGAGATCTGATTATTTCATATGTTCCTAACAGAGCACTTCGTTCTCAGACTGCATGTTTACTGGTGGTTCCTAGAGTCTCTAGAAGTAGAATGGGAGGCAGATCCTTTAGTTATCAGGCTCCTCTCCTGTGGAACCAGCTCCCAGCTTTAGTCCGTGAGGCAGACACCCTGTCTACTTTTAAGGCTGGGCTTAAAACTTTCCTTTTTGATAAAGCTTATAGTTAGAGTGGCTTAGTTTATCCTGAGCTATCTTCCTTATTTTTTACCTCCGTCTTCTTCCCTCCCTGTTGGTTGGAATAAGGGAGAGTCAGGTTTAGCCTAAACCGGCTCAGTTATGGTTGAGGTGCAAACACACCCTCCATTTCTGCTACCTGTGTGACCCCTTCTCTTTTCCAATGGTTATAATCAGTCTGACAGAGAGAGGTATCCTGATCCTTGTGGTTTTTAGTATAACAATGACCATCAGTGAAGTGCCTTGAGACGACATTGTTGTAAATAAGCATCGCTTAACTAAATAATCTGAACTGAAACTATCTGTGTAGTTATGCTGCTATAGGCTTAGGCTGCTGGAGGACATAACGACTACTTTCACCCTCTTCGCTACATTCTCACACTACTCTCCAATATTGCATTGTTTGTTGTTATTTCAGCTTTTAACTTTGTTCTCTCTATTCTCTTCCTAGAAGCTACACCTGGCCTGGCTCTGTGTCTGCCTGTGACACCTTTCTGGAGAGGGGAATTGTTCGAGCTTCTGCTGGCAACAACTTAATGCTCACCCTCTACCGATGATCCACACGACCCTGTCTTTTAGTGTTTAACCCTTTCTCTCTCCTAGACATGGAAATTGACTGAGCTTTTACTGTAACTAATAATATGTGCTCTCTTTCAGACTCTAACCTTGAAAACTGGCTCAGAGTTTATCTGTTCTATCTTTCTAGGTGAAACGACTAAAGGAGCTACATCCAATAACATTTACTTTTCCTTCCCATAGAAAGTACTTCTGGATCAGTGCTTCTGTGTTCTTTTTGTGTCTCTGCTCTGTTCTCTCAAACCCCCAGTCGGTCGTGGCAGATGGCCGCTCACACTGAGCCTGGTTCTGCTGGAGGTTTCTTCCTGTTAAGAGGGAGTTTTTCGTCTCCACTGTCGCTACATGCATGCTCAGTATGAGGGATTGCTGCAAAGTCAACGCCAGTGACTGTCCACTGTCTCTACATGCTCATCCAGGAGGAGTGAATGCTGCAAGTCACTGACTGGATGCAATCTGCTGGGTTTCATTAGATAGAAAAACGTTTTATCCAATTTGAATAAAAAGCTAACTCTGACTGCACTGTTCAATGGTGAGGATTAATTGGAATGTATGAACCTGACTGTTGTGAAGTGCCTTGAGACAACATGTGTTGTGAATTGGCGCTATATAAATAAAACTGAATTGAACCACAAAATCTAGGTTTGGTTTTAACCATGTCTCCTGTATTCATATAATTTCTGGTTTTTCATTAATTCCATCTATATACCCTTTAAATTCCTGTCCATTAGCTATTAAGCTTCTTTCATTCCACTGTAATATTATCATATGTTTCTATCAGCTGGGGTTCCTCCTTGCCTTCCATCTGTTTCCAACTTTTTATTAATGTTTTCTCAAGATCCTTCTTTAAACCCTACGAACTTTTCTGCTCCTCTGACTATTATTTTAATCTTTTCTGTTTTGTGTTTAGCCTGTTCAGTGCAGTTAATGACATAAGCTATAAATATCAGTTTTTCCACAGACATTGTGACATTTTCCTCTGATTCTACTTTTCTTTGTTGATAACCTGCACTTCTTCCCCACAATCTTCAATTATGTGATCTTCTCCACACTTTGGACATCTTTGTTTTCCTTTGCAGACAGCTGCTATATGACCATATCTCTGACATTTATAACATCTTAGTGGTAGAGAAATGAAAGGCCTCACAGGAAAACTCAGATATCCTATTTTGACAATTTGTGGCAACACCTTTTCTTCGAAGTCAATTAAAATTGACAGGCTTCCTACTCTTTCTCCATTTACATTTCTTGTCAATCTCTTGAGATTTTTTACCTTTGCACCAACAATGCTTTTTTTTAACTTGTCTATATCTTCCTCCAGAGTTATGCCATAAATTACCCCCCAAATGATTTTATCTTCTCCTATAATCTTCTTCTCTGTCACCGTCTTCTTGCAAATGTTTTCAACTTGTAAAGCCTTCCTTCTTTGTTCTTCGGTTTTACACAACACCAGTATATTTCCATTTCTCAAGACCACCATTTCAACATCTCCTATCTTTTTTTTTATTTCTCTAGATAGTGAAATAGGACTCAGGTTCTCTTTTTCTTCTTCATTTTTTATCTTTAATATTATTTTACATTCTTCCCTTCCAATTTTCCTCCTAACTACTCTCTCTTCTTCAGAACTGTTTTCTTCCAGCTCTCTTTTAGTCCTTTGGCTGTCTAACATTTTTTCTTCTTCTGCTTTACCTCTTCCCCGTCCTCTCCCTCTACTTACTGGCGTCCATTCATTAAAGTCCATATTGTCCTCCTGTGTATCCATTCTGAATCAGTCACATACTAGTTTATGCCTTTTACCGCCACTTCCAAAAATAAATGATCTCTCAGTATCTATCTACTCGATACTGTTCTCAAAAGTCAGTCGATATTCAGGAAAGGTTTCCCAAATCCGTCAAAAATATGACTTGTCTTTTACTTCCGTGTCGACTTCTCCCGGATACTGCAAGCCGAACTTCCCTCGGCGGAGCTCCATCTCCTTCTTTAGTTTATTGAGGTTGGGAAACTCCTAGTTGCGCACTACCGCCACCAAGCAGTAGTCCGCAGGTTGGCGGATGGCAAAAATCTGCAGGTGGGAGTGTGGTTCATCATGGATTAATATCTTTCTTATTTAATCAAATTCTATTAAATAATTTTGTTATTTTTAGGAATCTTGAAATAATTTGTATATGTTTGTTCCTTTTGTGATTAATCTATTATGCTAAACATTTCTTTAATCATTTCAAATTCTCTCTTAATAACTCTTCTTTCCAGCTCATATTTCTGACCCTATACAAATATGTTCAATTGTTTCGTCTTCTTCTTGGAATTTTTTTTTGGCGGATGACATGGGACTGTGCTGGAGAATGGGCCAGAGCTCCTGTTTTACCTATTTAAGTTATATTCTTCTCAATAAAAGGTCTTCACCACACACTTAGAAGAATCAGAACCAACTTTATTAACCAGGTTTCAGGGGAAAAACATGAATTTTAACTTGGGTTTCCATCACTTCCATCGTAAATCAAACATCAGTCTCTCACAACAAACACAGTAAGTAAAAAAAAAAAAACACCGTAGAGGGATGAAGTAAGGACCATTTACTAGGAAACTAGGTTTTAAAATGAAATATTTCAACAACTTTCTCAAACAGGATGACTAAGTTAATGTTCAGACACACATCAAAGCTAATATTACAGGACTTCCTAGCTGAGCTTTTATTTCAGTTCAAGTCATATTTCCTCCCACCTGATCCCAAACAGTTCAAGCTCCTCACCCTATCTCTAAGGGAGTGTCCCGCCACCCTACGGAGGAAGCTCATTTCAGTTTAATAAACTCAGCAGAGGATTTATAAAGGACAGGGCCAAGTCCAATCCCAGCATATAGAGGCTGAGTGAATGTGGTCTGGACTCTGTGGAGGAGAGTCATGGTTTCAGAGACTCTGTAGAAAGACAGAATACCTGCTCTGTGATCCAAATACACTCCTACTCTGGGGAAACCTGGACCTAATACTGGAGTTTTAATGTTGTTGTGATAAAATATAAACATTCCTGACAGCACGACAAACAGTTGCCTTTTGAAGGATTTTCTGCATCACCTATATTATACAAAAAAGCTGCTGTTGGCATAAAAACGACGAGCAGTCGTCGTGTCATAGGAGCAATGTGTGGGCTGAGAATATTGTTGAGATACATTGACTATGGCAAAAAACGGTAACGCTCCAAAATATATTAATTTGAAAATGACAAGACATCTAAATGCAGTCTGATCACCCTCTCCTGACTGACTAGGGATGGGTCCCTTTCACATTTGAACAGATACGCTACCAATACTTGGTACCTGGGAATTTAAACCGGTACTCGCTGGTACCAGTTTTCGGTACTTTTATGAGTGTTATGTGGCATTAAATGTTATAAAATCTTAAAATGTTTCCATTTAACATACACTACCGGTCGAATGTTTTAGAACCACTTTCTCTTTCAATGTTTTTTATGTTTATGACAATTTCCATTGTATGTAGATTCTCACTTAAGGCATCAAAACTGTGAATGAACACATATGGATTTATGTAGCAAACAAAAAATTGTTAAAGAACTTTAAATATGTTTTATATTTTAGATTGCCTAAAGTAGCCGCCCTTTGCTGTGATGACTGAATTATTAACCTTTGGCCGTCTCTCAATGAACCTCTGGTAAGTTCTTTCAAGACTCTTTGGAAAACCATTTCAGGTGACCACCTCATGAAGCTAATGGAGAGAATGTTACGAGAGCAAAGCAGTAATTACAGCAAAGGGAGGCTATTTGGAAGAATCTAAAATAGAAAAATTAAAGCTTTTATAGAAGCTGTAAATCTAATCTAAAATAGAAAAATGTTTAGTTATTTCACTTTTTTTTTTACTACATAACTCTATGTGTTCCTTCAAAGTTTTGTTGCCTTTGCTGAGAACCTACAATGTAAATAGTCATGAAAATAAAGAGACCCATTAAGTGAGAAAGTGTATCTAAAACGTTTGACCGGTAGTGTATGTATTTCTCAATATATAAACTTTATTGAATATGTCAAAACAACATCCAGCTGTTTGTATTGTAACATCTCAGATGTTTCAAACATTTCTTCAACATGAAAACCCTTAACTACGCAGTTTTTGTTTTTTTAATAAGGCACAAATTTAATGCACAAATTGCATCCATTAGCAGGCGTGTTAATGGTGCTGAATGCATGAGTTCTAGACATATATCTGAGGCTGACGAAAATTGTGAACTCATCAACCTTGATGAAAATCTGATGCTTAACTAGGCGTTTCCTCAGATTAGAAGTATTCCTGCCACTGGCCTTGAACTTTACATCACAAATTTTACAGCGAACGTAATCTGTTTGAGCATTTAAACCTTAACCATTTTCCTCTCTAGTGTGGATTCTCATGTGTGTGTTTAAACTTCCTTTTTGGTTAAATCTTTGTCCACATAGATCACAACAGAAAGGTTTCTGTCAAGTGTGGATACTCATGTGTCTGTTTAAACTTCCTTTATGGTTAAATCTTTGTCCACATATATCACAACAGAAAGGTTTCTGTCCAGTGTGGACACTCCTGTGTGTGTTTAAACTTCCTTTTTGGTTAAATCTTTGTCCACATAGATCACAACAGAAAGGTTTCTGTCAAGTGTGGATACTCATGTGTCTGTTTAAACTTCCTTTATGGCTAAATCTTTTTCCACATAGATCACAACAGAAAGGTTTCTGTCGAGTGTGGACACTCCTGTGTGTGTTTAAACTTCCTTTTTGGTTAAATCTTTGTCCACATAGATCACAACAGAAAGGTTTCTGTCCAGTGTGGACACTCCTGTGTGTGTTTAAACTTCCTTTATGGCTAAATCTTTGTCCACATAGATCACAACAGAAAGGTTTCTGTCCAGTGTGGACACTCCTGTGTGTGTTTAAACTTCCTTTTTGGTTAAATCTTTGTCCACATAGATCACAACAGAAAGGTTTCTGTCAAGTGTGGATACTCATGTGTCTGTTTAAACTTCCTTTATGGCTAAATCTTTGTCCACATAGATCACAACAGAAAGGTTTCTGTCCAGTGTGGATACTCATGTGTCTGTTTAAACTTCCTTTATGGTTAAATCTTTGTCCACATAGATCACAACAGAAAGGTTTCTGTCAAGTGTGGATACTCATGTGTCTGTTTAAACTTCCTTTATGGCTAAATCTTTGTCCACATAGATCACAACAGAAAGGTTTCTGTCCAGTGTGGACACTCCTGTGTCTGTTTAAACTTCCTTTATGGCTAAATCTTTGTCCACATAGATCACAACAGAAAGGTTTCTGTCCAGTGTGGACACTCCTGTGTGTGTTTAAACTTTCTTTTTGGTTAAATCTTTGTCCACAGAGATCACAACAGAAAGGTTTCTGTCAAGTGTGGATACTCATGTGTCTTTTTAAACTTCCTTTATGGCTAAATCTTTGTCCACATAGATCACAACAGAAAGGTTTCTGTCCAGTGTGGACACTCCTGTGTGTGTTTAAACTTCCTTTTTGGTTAAATCTTTGTCCACATAGATCACAACAGAAAGGTTTCTGTCAAGTGTGGATACTCATGTGTCTGTTTAAACTTCCTTTATGGCTAAATCTTTGTCCACATAGATCACAACAGAAAGGTTTCTGTCCAGTGTGGACACTCCTGTGTGTGTTTAAACTTCCTTTTTGGTTAAATCTTTGTCCACATAGATCACAATAGAAAGGTTTCTGTCCAGTGTGGATTCTCCTGTGTGTGTTTAAACTTCCTTTATGGCTAAATCTTTGTCCACATAGATCACAACAGAAAGGTTTCTGTCCAGTGTGGACACTCCTGTGTGTGTTTAAACTTCCTTTTTGGTTAAATCTTTGTCCACATAGATCACAACAGAAAGGTTTCTGTCCAGTGTGGATTCTCCTGTGTGTGTTTAAACTTCCTTTATGGCTAAATCTTTGTCCACATAGATCACAACAGAAAGGTTTCTGTCCCGTGTGGATTCTCATATGTCTGTTTAAACTTCCTTTTTGGTTAAATCTTTGTCCACATAGATCACAACAGAAAGGTTTCTGTCCCGTGTGGATTCTCATGTGTTTGTTTAAACTTCCTTTTTCAGTAAATCTGTGTCCACATAGATCACAACAGAAAGGTTTCTGTCCCGTGTGGATTCTCATGTGTGTGTTTAAAGTGCATTTTCTAATAAAGGTTTTACCACAGTCTTCACAACTAAACTTCACTCCTGTCTGGACTTTCTTTGGCGATTCCACATTTTTCTTCTTTGTGAAACATTTCTTCCCATCCAGCGAACTTAAAGCACCTATTTCTGAATTTATTATGTCTTTCTGAAGAAAGCCACGGTGAACAAATTGTTCAGCAAACTCAGGGGAGCTAAAAGGTTTGTTAATGTTTCCATCATCGGCCTTTTCATCCTTCTCAGTGTCTTCTATTTCTGAGGAAATGGAACCATCTCCATGATCTTGTATCCTGATGGATTCTTCTCCTCCATCGATGTCTTCTGGAAGCGCTCTGCCTTTAATTTGGTCTTGATAAAGCTGTGAGAGTAGAGGGGACTGTTTATCATCCTCACTCTTTATGGGAGTAGCAGTGACTGGAAACCTGAAGGCATCAATCTCCTCCTTCCCATTGAGCTGCTCTCCCCCCAGACTGGTGTAGACCTCCTCCTGTTCCTCCTTTATGTGGTGGAGCTTTGGGTCATGTAGGCCAGCACAAGGTCTATGGTTTACAGGAAACACTGAAACACATCATGCATATTAGAAAGTTTTTTGACTTCGGCCTGGACTGGGTCCCTTTTTAATAAAGATATATTTAGGTGCTTTGATTACATTAAATTCTATGATTTAATAACCATTTACTCTTATCCTTTTATTTTGCAAGGTGACTTAATAAATTACAGACCTATATCCAATCTACCGTTCTCATCTACAATTCTTGAAAATAGTTGCTAAACAAGTGTGTGAGCATTTACACAACAATGACCTGTTTGAAGAGTTTCAGTCAGGCTTCAGAGCTCATCATAGCACTGAAACAGCTCTGCTGAAAGTCACTAATGATATTTTTTCTAGCATCAGATAATGAACTTGTGTCTGTACTTGTCCTGTTAGATCTCAGTGGTGCATTTGAAAGTAGATCACAATATTCTCTTAGAAAGGCTGGAAAATGGTTTCTAGGATTTCCTTCGTTCATTGCCAAAATTAGAAATATCCTACTCACGTTTGACGCTGAAAAATTTGTCCATGCATCTGTTATTTCAAGGCTGCAGTATTGTAAGCCTTCAACTAATCCAAAATGCTGCAGCAAGAGTTCTGATGAAAATTAAAAAGAGAGATCATATTTCTCCTATTTTAGCTTCCCTTCATTGGCTCCCTGTTAAATCCAGAATATAATTTTAAATTCTCCTCCTCACATATAAGGCCCTTAATGATCAAACTTCTTCATACATCAGAGATCTGATTGTTCCATATGTTCCTAACAGAGCACTTCAATCTCAGAATGCAGATCTACTGGTGGTTCCTAGACGTGGGAGCCAAATTAGTTATCAGGCTCCTCTCCTGTGGAACCAGCTCTCAGCTTTAGACCGTGAGGCAGACACCCTGTCTACTTTTAAGGCTAGGCTTAAAACTTTCCTTTTTGATAAAGCTTATAATTAGAGTGACTTAGGTTATCCTGAGCTATCTGTGTAGTTATGCTGCTATAGGCTTAGGCTGCTGGAGGACATAATGACCACTTTTACTCTGTGCTATATCTCATACTACTCTCCAAATTTGCATTATTTGCTGTTATTTCAGGTTTTAACTTTCTGTTCTCTCTCTTTTCTCTTCCAAGAAGCGACATCTAGTCTGACACTGTATCTACCTGTTACACCTTCCTGGAGGGGGGCATCGGCCAAGCTTCTGCTGCCAACAACTTGATGTTTACCTTCTACCGATGATACACTTGGCCCTGTCTTTCAGGGTTTAACCCATCTGTCTCCTAGACATAGCTACTGACTGAGCTTTTACAGTGACTAACTACTAACCACTGTGACTAAATGTATGTGCTCTCTTTCATACTCATACATGCCTGCCGAGTATGAGGGATGCTGCAAAGTCAATGACAGCGACTTTCCACTGTCTCTACATGCCAATCCAGGAGGAGTGAATGCTGCAAGTCAGTTACTCGGTGCAATCTGCTAGGTTTCCTTAGACAGAATTTTTTTTAAACAATTTAAATAAATAACTGAATTGACCATATTTATGTCAGTATTTTTATGATATTGAACACAAAGAAAGTTCATTTTGATGCATGTGATCTTATTCATTTGTCAGCTGAATGTTGGGCCCTGTCGCAATAATCGCACTTCCACCCTTTTGTCCCTGAATTACGCATTCCTGTTGATGGGTTCGAGTGCGTAGTGTGTCCCAATTCTCCACAATGGTGCCGAGCCCACGCCCCCATTGTGCCCTCAATCCACACTTCGGCTAAGCGCACATCTAAGCGGACTTTGTCGCAATTCACTGCTGTAGATGACGTTCTGAGCAAAAACCAATCATAATCATCTATTGTTTGTGTAAATCTGAACATATTGATAGAAATTGTTTATATATTCTCGTATTATACTTGAATCTAAAATACATTTTGGATCCTTTTTCTTTTCCATCAATACTATATCCACCACTGCCTCTGGTAATGTCCAAGGTGGTACCACTGGCAAAGGCAACACTGAACTTATTTCTATATGAAGTATTTGAAATTCTTCTGCTATGTTATTGATAATCCAACCAAAACTCGTAATTAGTTTTTTTTCTTTTTCCCAGCATGGTTTTAAAATATCATGTGTAGGATGATCCGGATTATTGCTTTGTAAGTTTATCCAGTAATTTATTGCTAACTGTTTCCTTCATAGTTTGGCATGTTATGGAAAAATGTTGTGCCTTGCTTCCTTTGCTCCTTGATACTCTACAGGAACTGACAAAAGTATTTAAACCGCTCAGTGTTGTTCCATTCTTCTCTTATATAGTCTTAGAGTAATGGTTTCTCAGCCTTCTGCTTGCAGCTGTGTGAGATAATATGTATGCCACGCTGTTAAGATTATGTCTAGGACAACAGGTTTCTCTTTCTTTCTGGGTCTCATGAGAGTTACCTTGAAAACTGTTGTAGCTTATAAGGAGAACCTTTGCTTTGTCTAGGCAGAACAATTTGGCAGCACTACTGAGCGCATCTTCAATGCTGTAAAAAACCCTTCTCTCTTGCAAGATTATAATACTGGACTTATGTGTACTGGAATTCAAATCCAAAAGGTTCTGTCAACCCAAATTCTAAGTATATTCCACAGAGCCTGCGGCAACACATCAGTTTGATTAGAGACAAGTCCACCCAACGAGCTGACACCACTAGATATAATAACCTGGTAATAACTGTCAGAGAAATGTGGAAGAATCCCTGGCATACTGTTAAACATGCTGAACTTCATGAACTTGTTTTGATTTTAGGAGCTGACGTTTCTGGAAGAGACCCACTGGGATTGTTTCGAATTCAGTTTGTGGATCAAATTAAACCTCCTGATGAAGTTCTAGATAGTACTGGTGTTAGCACTTCTCCTAGCCCAACTACACCTCCTCAAGCATTGGTCACTTACTTAAATGTCTCACCTGAAGTAATATTGCAAGTTGAAACTTCATAGGTGGGTGACCCTACCCCTGACAACATAGCTCCAAGGATCATTGGAACACTCAAACCCCTCCACCACGGTAATGTACGAGTACGACGAGGGGACGACCCAGGACACGCTGGAGGGACTATGTCTCTCGGCTGGCCTGGGAACACCTTGGGCTCCCCCCGGAGGAGCTGGAGGAGGTGTCTGGGGAGAGGGACGTCTGGGCGTCTCTGCTGAGTCTGCTGCCCCCGCGACCCGGTCCCGGATAAGCAGAAGATGACGAGACATTTCAAAAGATTTGG
Source organism: Girardinichthys multiradiatus (assembly GCF_021462225.1). NCBI lineage: Eukaryota > Metazoa > Chordata > Actinopteri > Cyprinodontiformes > Goodeidae > Girardinichthys > Girardinichthys multiradiatus. The sequence continues at coordinate 11,826,642 of NC_061807.1, read as the reverse complement.
GAATCCAGATAACCACCATGAGAGCCATCCTCCATAAAAAGAGTCAATGTGGAACAACAGGGAACCTTTCCAGGAGTAACCTGCCTATAGCGACTATCAAATTCCATCCATTTTTAGTCGCTTCTGGGTGCGGGGAATCCAGGTCCTAACGCACTCATAAGGTAATGTCCAGACTGGGAGATAAGTTTGGGAATGCTCCCATTTATTAAATACAAGCTAAGTATTGAATGAAATCCAAAGTCCAGGGTGGCGGTTTATGGCAGCATGCCAAAAGATGGCAATTATGATCAATATGTGGATATGATGAAGCCAAACCAGTATACAACAGAGAGCAGTAAAAAACTGCATGACCTCCACACACCCCAACCCCTGATGCCCTCTAACCCTGACACCTATATAGATTTCCCCCACCAGTGGTAGAGTAAAATATAAGTCAGAGTGTCCATTTACATATAAACCAAACACTGCCACCCAAGTAAAAACATCTGTTTAGCACTGTAAAGGTGTTCTAAATAATCAAATCATTTTGAATAGCTCTAATATGGTGGGAACTCCACCAAATTACTTTCCCACAGCTGAGCAAGCTAGCAAGAAAGTATATCTGCATATCTGCAAGTAGTTCACCTTCAGAGAGACTTTTCGATACATCAGGAAATATAACAACATGTCAGCACACATGTATAAAACCTTGCAAAGTGAACATGTTGGGTTTTTCTTTTTACCAAGAACCTGCCCTAATAAAACATATTCACTCAGGATGAGAGACAGAAAAACACAAATAAAACTATAATTTAGTTCACCAAACACTTAAGACTTTAAAAAGAGTTTCTTGAGTTTACCTACATTGTTGCTCATACCGTTGTTGGCCAGTACCTTACCCTTCTCCTAGTTTGACCTAGTAAAGTCCAGTCTCCAGTAATACAACAGCCTTATAACCACTTGGGGAGTAGAGAAAATGTGGAACAACTGCAATGGGAGGATTTGCAGTTGAATTTAAGTTATGTTAACTTTTATTTAAAGTTCTTCAACATATTTTAAGTTTTTATTTATTAATCTAAAAAAACCTGATATTAAGTGGTGTTTTTCTGTATTTAGAACATCAGAAAATGTTTATGGGGATGATGTTTTGAAGTCATTAATAAACTATATCATGCAGTTTGTTGTTTCAATGCTAATACAGCCGCTATGGCTAGTTGCATTTTCTTGTAAGGATAACCTTTATTAATATGACTCATAGCTGTTTCTCACACTTATACTATCATAATATAAAGCTTAAGTTCTAATGTTTCCCTTTTGTTAGAGTCGGATTATGAAGCTCATCAACACATTACAAGGAAATGGTCCAAGGTTCGTTATGAATGACCTGAGGCTTAGTGGACTGGGTTTTTTAGATGTGAAGCGCTGTGAATACTTTCCTGATGCACTGTAAGTATTTGTTCATATATTACAAGTCATATCGTCATCACACTATTAGGCACTGTTATCGCTCATCGCAGGTTTCCCTAATTAAGTGCAGCCCTATTAATTAGTTTCTAAGCAAACTTATATCAGTGTTGAAGGACAACAAACCAATCAAAATGGCGGACGTGGGTCGTTCCCACCGAGTAACGAAGCGTTTACGTTTTAAGTCTATGGTGAACATTTGGTCTTTGAGAAGCTAATCCATTAGTCACCTAAAATGTTCCTAAACTGTAACTGACATGAAAACATACAAACCTAATCTGTGCAGCAGAACTTTAGGGTTGAAATCAGCCTCCAGGATGTTGAGACGCTGCTGATCTTCTTTGTCCTCTTTAGCTGTTTGGGAAATCTCTCCCACTGCTGCACTCTGCCACCGTTTGAGCTGCTGTCTCCACATCTTTGTTGTTAGCTTCTCTTCAAAAGATCCTTTAACAGTTACTGAGTAGTTATAACTCGGCTTCGATCCAAACTCTAGAGATGGAACATTTGAAGCAAAGCTTCGAGGAGTTTACAGAGTAAAAAGGTTCAATGCTTGTAAATGCGGTAAACCACGTGACCGATGACAAACGATGCCTCTTCTTCTTCTTCTTATAATGGCGGTTGGCAAACAACTGAAGGAGGCATTACCGCCACCAACTGGTAAGGAGTGTGAACCACATGACATCTATACATACTTATACATACCCCTTCATACACTAAATCCTATTATACAACTTACACTGTTTTAAAAAATAAAATATAGCCTGATATCCTCTGTGTTCTGAATCTTTTGCAATAAATCAACAACGTCTAATTTCATTCTCATATTAATAACCAACTTATTCCTCTGGACCTGATATTTCCTACAATGCAAAATAACATGTTCTATTGTCTCATCTTCCCCGCACTCACATTTCCTTGTTTGATCTTTTCCTTTTATAAATAAGGTTCTGTTCAATCCAGTATGTCCAATTCTAAGACGTGATATAATTGTCTCTTCTCTCCTGTTTCTTTCTGTTCTTCTCATTTCTCATCATGTGTGGTTTTCTCGATGAATATTATTGCAATAAATACAGAAAACACACCAAATAAATGAACCGTTTTTCTGTAAATATACACATATAAATAGAATATATAAAGAAAAGATTTGAGGGTTTTGCACTTCTGAACGAAGACACAATGTTTTAGAGACGTCAGCAGTAACTGTCATAGTATGAAAAATGCAGAGCAGAATAACTGGCAGACAATTCCAGGGAACAGGTTCATGAGGCAAAACAGAAAACAAACCACTAGGAAGAAGATATAGGGTGGTTAACGAGAGGAACCAGCAAGGAACAATGAAAACCAGGAAGCTAAGGGACGTGTAGTATGAACCAATGAGAAAGGGAGGCATGTAATCAGAAAAATAATGAACAGGTATGAGGACAAGCTGCAGGGAACTGAGGGAGTAGGTTTTTATGGCTACAGGTGCAGGGGAACACAGAGACCAGGAAAGAATTAGACTAATGACAAACCCAGGGAAACAGATCTAAGGAAAACTATAAACACGAGAAGTACAAGAATCTAAATATATAAACTAGCTGGGAAGACGGGGACAAGAGGAACCTAACTAAACTGAATAATAAACCTAAAAATAAACAAACATATATAACAAACTACTCTAGAAAGAACCAAGTAACAAAATAAATCTAAGGACATCGGGAAAACCTAACTGAGAAAAGTAAACAAATGCAAAACACTGAGACAGGTCATGACCGTAAGAGTATCGTATGCTGTCACCTTACTACCACAAACATTGATTATTATTGTTGGAAGTTTACATGATAGACCAAGACACTGTAGCACACAATTGTCAAATTAAAGCAATAAGATAAACGGTTTTCAATTATTATATGCATTTGAATTCACACCACTGTCCTATGATATGCCTCAATAAAAACAAGTTCAACCAACTGCCTTCAGAAGCTACCTAATCAATAGAGTCCACCTGTATCTAATTTCAATTCAGTATAAATATAGATGTTCTATGAAGACCTCAGATGTTTGTTAGAGAACATTAATGAACAAACGGAGTCACGAAGACTAAGAAAATCTCTGGAGAGGTTAGAGACAGTTGTGTTCAAACCAGAGTTGGGTATAAAACAATATCCCAAGGTTTGAGCATGTCACAAAGGAAGAAAATGCGAGGGTACTACTAATCAGAGCCAGAGCAAGAGGAACATGGTGACAGTTAAATTTTGCTTTGGCTTTTTCCTTAACCATAAGTTCAGCTAATCTGTAAAAAAAAAACGTAACTCGTATGTATTTATATTTATATATAATATTCCTTCAAGATAGGAGGAGGAAAGTATGGCAGGGAATCTTCATGTGAGGAAGACCACAGGAATTCCCTATTTTTTGGTCTCCATGGAGATCTCCCATGCTCCCTTGACCCCTCCTCTTCTTCCTCCACCTCTTTCTCCCCTGAGCTGCAGGGTCCCCCCTATATCAGGCAGCCATTCCTCAGCTGATCCCTCCTGCCCCTCTGATGAATTCAAAGTGTTGCTAATATCCTCCTAAAAAAACCCGTCCTTATTCTCCTCAATTCAATTCAATTCAAGAAAAACTCCCTTTTAACAGTAAGAAAGCTCCAGCAGAACCAGGCTCAGTTTGAGCGGCCATCTGCCACGACCGACTGGGGGTTTGAGAGAACAGAGCAGAGACACAAAGAGAACAAAGAAGCACTGATCCAGGAGTACTTTCTATGGGTAGGAAAAGTAAATGTTAATGGATGTAGCTCCTTTAGTCGTTTCACCTAGAAAGAAAGAACAGATAAACTCTGAGCCAGTTTTCAAGGTTAGAGTCTGAAAGAGAGCACATACAGTTAGTTACAGTTAAAGCTCAGTCAATTGCCATGTCTAGGAGAGAGAAAGGGTTAAACACTGAAAGACAAGGCCATGTGGATCATTGGTAGAGGGTGAACATTAAGTTGTTGCCAGCAGAAGCTCGGACGATTCCCCTCTCCAGAAAGGTGTCACAGGTAGACACAGAGCCAGGCCAGGTGTAGCTTCTAGGAAGAGAATAGAGAGAACAAGGTTAAAAGCTGAAATAACAGCAAATAATGCAAAATTGGAGAGTAGTGTGAGAATGTAGCGAAGAGGGTGAAAGTAGTCATTATGTCCTCCAGCAGCATTAGCCTATAGCAGCATAACTACACAGATAGTTTCAGTTCAGATTATTTAGTTAAACGGCGCTTATTTACAACAATGTCGTCTCAAGGAACCTCACAAAGAGTCCCACTGATGGTCATTGTTATACTAAAAACCACAACGATTGGGATACCTCTCTGTCAGACTGATTATAACCATTGGAAAAGAGAAGGGGTCACACAGGTAGCAGAAATGGAGGGTGTGTTTGCACCTCAGCCATAACTGAGCCGGTTTACGCTAAACCTGACTCCCCCTAACTCCAACCAACTGTGAGGGAGGAAGGCTCCCTCCCTGATAAACTAAGCCACTCTAACTATAAGCTTTATCAAAAAGGAAAGTTTTAAGCCTAGCCTTAAAAGTAGACAGGGTGTCTGCCCCACGGATTAAAACTGGGAGCTGGTTCCACAGGAGAGGAGCCTGATAACTAAAGGATCTGCCTCCCATTCTACTTCTAGAGACTCTAGGAACCACCAGTAAACCTGCAGTCTGAGAACGAAGTGCTCTGTTAGGAACATGTGGAACAATCAGATCTCTGATGTATGATGGAGCTAAATCATTAAGGGCTTTATATGTGAGGAGGAGAATTTTATATTCTATTCTGGATTTAACAGGGAGTCAATGAAGGAAAGCTAAAATAGGAGAAATATGATCTCTCTTTTTAATTTTCATCAGATCTCTTGCTGCAGCATTTTGAATCAGCTGAAGGCTTTTAACTGCATTTTGTGGACATCCTGATAGTAAAGAATTACAATAATTCAGCCTTGAAGTAACAAATGCATGGACTATGGCGTAGATAGTGATGAGCCTGAAGAGACAGGATTGCTATGCCTGCCAAGGCATATTTCGACACGCTTGCCAATACCGTAGACTGATGGGCCTGAAGAGGCTGAATGAGGAGCATGACGAGGCTGGTTAGAATTGCCTGCCAGTGGCGGAGATCCAGGTGCATTTGAAAGAAAGAAAACTAGAATAAAACTGTCTAAAAACACGGTACATGAATTGAAATAGGAGAATAAAATATGCAAATTTAAAATGGTTAGATAAGAGAACCAGGAATAGAGAAGGAAGATTAATAATTGATTTAGCTAGAGGAAAGGATTGGATAAGGCCGACCACCACCAGTAATTGTGAGAGTTGTTACCCGAGAACTGATAAATCGTTGAGTGGATAAGGCAGATTGGAGGTCAGGACAGAAATACAAAGAGAACGCTGAGGAGACCAGCGGCCGGGTTGTTGGAGTGAAGAAATCGAAACTCCTGGTGAGGCAGCTGAAGTGGCCGCCCCGATTCGAAATGAGTTTGTGCTGTTTGATGGCGAATTTAGCATGACATGAAAAGGGCAGGATGGACTGTTAAAACGAGCAATGAAGATAAAAGCAAGGACCTTTCTATTAGAATGTTTAAGATAAATTTTAAAATAATCGGGATAGAACTTTGAATGAGGAGTAGTTAGGACTCAAGCAGAATCGGATGAGCTTGATGGGCTAGTAAATTCCCCTACTCTAAGGAAGCTATAAAAGCTAAAAGCCAGGGGCTGGAAAGAAGAAATTTTAAGTGAGATGAAGAAGAGCCTGAACGGAGCAATAGGAGAAGAACTTTTAAGATGAGGTGTGATAAGTCTCCTCGGATCTGGCTCAGGAATGCTATGATTTTAGAGACCTTAGAGTAAAAGTTTAATGGAATGATTTGAGAAAAGGCTTGGAATGGGTTCAAAAAATGGCCCTTAGAAGTTAATGCCGGCTAATGAACTCTTAAAGTAAGGGAGTTTGAAATGCCGGACATCGAAGCAATAAGTAATAAAAGCTAAGACGGTAGAAATGCAAACAGGGTAAAGAGGAGTATTATGAGCGATGTAAAAGTTTGAAAAAGTTTGCTAAGCGAAGGAATCAGACTTGAGCGGAGGGAGCCAAGCCTGAATTACAATAATAATTAGCTGATTGGAATTGAGGAATGAGGGATGAATTTAGTAGAGTATCAGGTCTTCAAGGTGGTATCTGGCATGACTTAGAAGAAGAGCGGCCTTTATTTACTGCGACTACAGCGCATAAAGCGGCTATGCGTTCCTTCCATTAGTTGCCCCAGGTGCAGCATGCAATAGAGATGGAGATTACCTCATAAAAGCTGATGGTTCGGATTGGGGAAAGAAAGTGGCCAGATGGCAGCGAACCATGGACCCTGAAGAAATCCCCCAAAACCCACGGACGAAGCTGCGTTCGTGGAAAACTGAATGGAGTCTGCTGATGTGACGACGTCATCATAAAGGAAAGATATACCATTCCTGTTCTGCAGAACAGAGGACCAGAAAAACAGGTCAGAGCGGCAAACCATACCTAGTAGAAAGGGGACGGAATTAACCAGATTCAGAAGGCGAGAAATAAAGGAGCGACCTGGTGAATTATGCGCATTGCGGTATACAATGTTTTGAGATGTATTTGAGGAGAAGTTAATGCGTAATGAGAGAAAAGGCTCGGAGTGGGCTCAGAAAGATGATCTTTCAATGAAAATTGATGCCTGCTAAAAGAGCTGCGGCTGTAGGGTGGCTTAAAACGATGAAGTTCAAGCAATGAGCAATGAAGTTTATAAAGTTTCTTTTTCTTAAACAATGTAGAATTAAGTCCTGTATGTCCAAATCTTAATCTTGTAATTAATCTTTCCTCTTTTCTGCTCCTTCTTCCAGTTCTTACTTCTCCTACTATCTTGTTGATTCTATAAAACCAAATTCCTTTCTTTTCTTCATCCCACCTTTTCTGCCACTCTTTCCTGATTCTCTATTTAATTATATTTCTCGCCTCTGACCTACTAATATTAATTATAAAGCTAATGTTGTTTTGTGTTGCCTTCTTTGCTATCCTGTCCGCCATCTCATTCCCTCCAACTCCTACATGCGCTGGTACCCATAAAAAGACTCTGACCTAGGTGCTGGATGCCTGCTGTCTGAGTCTGCCCCCTGCTGTGGCTGCTGCAGCTGCTGTGAGTGAAAATGCAAATTGGGTACCTGAGAGGTGGGGGTCTGTCCTCCCTTTTGGGATGAAGCTTCCTTGAGCTCATCTGCATTCAGGTCCACTAACTTTGCTTCAGCTTTCTTGGTCCTCTCCTCAGCTTTTGAGAGCTCAAGCTTTGCAGCATTCTCTCTTTGAAGAGTCATCTGATGGTCAGCCTGTAACTGAGAATATATTTTAGCTTCCAGTTGTGATTTCTGCTGATACAACAAGGTAAGCTGACAAAGAACATCTGAAATCAGAATCTCTCTAGTTGGATTTCCAATTAGGTCAAGTAATTCTTGAATCTGTTTATGACAAGCAGCAAGGTCAAACTGATTTAAAGCATCCCGCTCATCTGGAGACAAACGGATGAGATCAGCAACCACCACCTTCTGCATCTCCACGTCTGCTGAATTCATAATGGAGTGTGATTCCATCATTCTGGCAGACACTACAAAACAACAACAAAGTTATGAGAATGTTGCTAAAAGCAACAACATCTAACAAATGTATGTCCAGCTATATATGTATATCTGACTATACATATATTGGAAACATTTGATTGTAAAATGGGTGCACCAGTTGATCATTCAACCTGTGACTTATGGCAACACTATGCTCCAAGTGTTATAATGATACTCCTTTCTCTAAGGATATTTGTGATTTTAGAGTAAAATTTTCACCTTTCTTTGGGAGAACTAGTGATTAGACACTACTCTTAACCTTTACGGGAATTTTGTTTAAAATTCAAAGGGAAAAGAAAATTGCTACACCTCCTAAGTGTAACAATTGCAATTTGACTTTTGATTCACCCCCCTTTATAGCAGGGTGATTAGTTTAAATTTGGGATTTAATCTGGCAAAAGTCCTGTTCTTTCAAACCATAAAACAAACTATAAAGTTCCTGAATGGATACATGCATCAAATTAGGTCAGATACTAAACTAACTGCAAAGTTAATTTAGTTTCAAATTGTGGTCTTACACAAAACACAGCCTCTGGATACAGATGTGCAGCAACTGTCTGGACATTGAGGTTAACTGGAGTTAAACCAAGTCTCAAGTTATTGCTTACACAGAAGAAACCAGACTGAGTCAGAACATCTAAAATTTTGCTTATGTAGCAGAGTTGGTTGTTACTAGCACGGAGATATTGGAGTTATTAATTTTGACGAACGTCTAAAATTATGAACTCCTGGAGTTGTCACGAGTTATAATGTTCTCTTAAATATAATCAGCGACATCTTATGTTAGAACTCTGATGTTTTAAGTCCTATTGTGACCAGTGACAGCTGGTTTTAAGCTAATCACTTGGTACCTCAATAATGTGCCGTTGTGGTTTTATTCATTCACATTTATGTACAGTGCAACTTGTTCATAATAAGGCCCACCCAGGGACGCCACTGTATTGGAAATATGAATCTGAGAATATTATTTAATATTTAGTAATAATATTTTTTATATTAATATTTTACCAAATAATATTCAGGTCTGTTAAGGATTGTCCTGTGAATACCAGCCCTATTAAGGCGATGGTATTAGGACAGAATAGAAAGGTGTGAGACGAGCTCTGGCATTATTGAACAGCATAAACTCTGCACACACATGGAATGAATTCACACAATTTCTTAAAATACAAGAATTTATTAACAAAAATAAGTCAACTCGAAGTCAAACACATTTCAATCAACAAACTCTTTACTATGCTAAAACAATCCAACTAAACTACCAAGCAGAATTAAAGAATAATGAAGACTAATGGGCTATGTACAATATAAACAAGTTGATTAAAGATGATTAGAAATCATGACCAAAAGGAGTGATGCAACATTACCATGCAATGTTTATGTTTGAGAACCAAGGAATATCTTGAAGAATCTGGAAGTGAGGTTAAGTTAGTTTTGGAACTAACTTAGAAAATAATCAGCAACCTTTAAACAACCCTTCACAATGCAAGATCAGATTAAATATTATTTTAATAAAATAATGTTTTAAATAATGATCTGCTGAATAAAACCAACCCCCTGGATGACTAATTCTCAACGGTGTCTAATTAACTGCCTTTATTTATTAAAATAATATTTGAAGAAATATTATTGAGTATTTTGGAAAAGAGCCAAATCTTTCTGGAGAAATGGGGCTTAATGGTGTTTACTTAGTTATCAACTCTAGCAAATGATGTTCAGGGACTATTATTCACTAGCTTGAAAACTAACAACCTTTCTGTTGACTAGCCTTAATGCTAGCACACGTGTTCTAACTGGCTGGCCGTTGGGCTAACAAAGAAGCTAGCTAAAGTGCTAAGCTAGAAGATAGTTTAGCGCCAGAGTCAACACATACCTTTAAAATACCAGGGTTAAAATGCATAAGCGTGGACGGCGCGTTATGAACAATGTTCTGGTTAGAACCACCCTTTTAATAAAGTTTATCTTAGCTTTAAAACATACAAAGAACACGAACCGGCCTGGGTGCTACAGGTAGCATGCTAGCACCAAGATAGCCGAGTTCCACAAAACAAACTTCATAACATGAAAACGTTTAGATCATTTAATCCTAACTGTTAATCTGTTAATCTGCCCAAACCCAACCTCTGAAACTGTTGAGGGAATGTTGTCCAAGGGCGAAGTTTGAAGAAGATATCCGTCGTGAACAAAGAGTTAGCTTCCCGCTAACTTCCTCAGTTTCTTCCGATCAGAAGGTGCATTCGTTCTGTGAACAAAAGTTAGCTTCCCGCTAGCCTCCAGCTGTGGATGAAGAACGAACGTTGTCCAGCTGTTCGTTACCGTAAATACGGTTGCGGGCCATAGTCTTTCCTCCAGACTCGGCTTGTAGAAACAGCTTCTCCACCGGGGCTTCTCTCGAACACCGTTTGCTTCTGTGGGGCCTCGAAGAGAAAATGTAAGCAACTCTTACTCCTTAATTTCCCCGTTCATGAATGAAAATACCGGATACACAGACAGTATTTAATTCTACTTAACTTTTGCATATGATTGGTGATCGTATGCTTCCTGGGATCCAGTTGAATTTATGTCTTTTTGCCAGCAAAAAGCGCGCTTTCCCCTCCTATCCGGTTCCTATGGAAGGCCACGTGGAAGAGAAAGACTTGTGGAAAGGTGGGGCTTTTATTTGGATAATGGCGCCACAGGAAGTCCGCAGTTACCCCCTTTCCTGGCTGTGCTGGAAGAAGGTTAATGCACTTTATTTTGAAAAGTTCCAGGAAAGTATGTACCGGAGTTTTAGTGTTGAAACCCATGGCTGTGGTCCCAACACATGTTTAGGATGATCTGGATTATTGCTTTGTAAGTTTATCCAGTAATTTATTGCTAACGGTTTCCTTCTTATATCTAATGGCATCTCTCCCATCTCTACCTGGAGTGGTGCTATTGGACTGGTTCTGATTGCTCCTGTACAGATTCTTAAAGCTTGATGTTGTATATTGTCTAATTTTATAAAATGTGTGTTTGCTGCTGATCCATAAATTATACTTCCATAATCAATATTTGATCTAATTAAGCCTGTATAAATTCTTTTTAATGATGTTTGATCTGCTCCCCAATCAATACCAGCCATACATCTTATAATGTTTAATATTTGTTTGCATTTATCTGTGATTTTTCTATATGTACTTTCCTTATTATTTTTTCATCAAACCATATACCTAAAAACTTTATACTTTTTACATGTTCTTAAACTTGATTGTATAATTTTTGTTTTATATTTTCTTTTTCTTTACTGTGTAAACACCATTACTTTTGTTTTTTCCACTGATAATTTAAATCCCCATTGATATGCCCATTGTTCTATTCTAATAATCTATTCTTGTATTTTATTTTCAATAAATTTGATAATACAACCCCTTTTCCATATAGCTCCACTGTTTGCAAATAGTGAGCAACCAACTTCTTTACTAATATTTTTAAATAATGCACAGAACAGCATCTAACTCTCCAACAACTTCATTCAACACTCCAAAATAATGAAGCAATATTGAGTGAGGGTGTTTCCTCACTGATGGTATTGGATAAAGCACTGTGATTTCTTCGTGACACAAAGGAACATTTGGTAATTCACACATTTGCATTTGCATCCAGGCATTCTGCATCTGAATGGACTTGGGTTGTTGACCATTTCAGGCAGATTAATTGCACCGTATTTCCTTATGCTCTCATCTGGCTGGGTTTCTTTATTTCCAGATAAAATTCTTCATCACTTGCATCTGCCTCCAGGTTATCAATTCCTCGGCCAAGTTGATTTTGAACTCCAGGTACTGAGAGGTCTTCTTTACACGTATTGGTGTTGCAAGTTGTTGCAAGAACCGTCTGTCTTCTCTGTAATGAAGCCATGGGTTGATGATGGCCAAATCAATGAAGTAAAGAATGGTACAAACGGTCCACTTCTTGGTGCGGCTGGACATTCTGTAGAAGCTGAGCATGCGACCACACATGTCCACCCCTCCCATGTTGCTGTTGTATTCTACAACCACCGCAGATCTTGTCACTTGAACTTGTTGCTTTTGTTTTTTGGACCATCTGGAGCAGGTATCCTGGGGCATAATCCCATGGGCGCCAAGCGGTAGTGCGCAGGTTGGCGGATGGCAAAAATCTGCAGGTGGGAGTGTGGTTCATCATGGATTAATATCTTTCTTATTTAATCAAATTCTATTAAATAATTTTGTTCTTTTTAGGAATCTTAAAATAATTTGTATATGTTTGTTCCTTTTGTGATTAATCTATTATGCTAAACATTTATTTAATCATTTCAAATTCTCTCTTAATAACTCTTCTTTCCAGCTCATATTTCTGACCCTATACAAATATGTTCAATTGTTTCGTCTTCTTCTTGGAATTTTTTTTTTGGCGGATGACATGGGACTGTGCTGGAGAATGGGCCAGAGCTCCTGTTTTACCTATTTAAGTTATATTCTTCTCAATAAAAGGTCTTCACCACACACTCAGAAGAATCAGAACCAACTTTATTAACCAGGTTTCAGGGGAAAAACATGAATTTTAACTTGGGTTTCCATCACTTGCATCGTAAATCAAACATCAGTCTCTCACAACAAACACAATAAGTAAAAAAAAAAAAAAACACCGTAGAGGGATGAAGTAAGGCCCATTTACTAGGAAACTAGGTTTTAAAATGAAATATTTCAACAACTTTCTCAAACAGGATGACTAAGTTAATGTTCAGACACACATCAAAGCTAATATTACAGGACTTCCTAGCTGAGCTTTTATTTCAGTTCAAGTCATATTTCCTCCCACCTGGTCCCAAACAGTTCAAGCTCCTCACCCTATCTCTAAGGGAGTGTCCTGCCACCCTACGGAGGAAGCTCATTTCAGTTTAATAAACTCAGCAGAGGATTTATAAAGGACAGGGCCAAGTCCAATCCCAGCATATAGAGGCTGAGTGAATGTGGTCTGGACTCTGTGGAGGAGAGTCATGGTTTCAGAGACTCTGTAGAAAGACAGAATACCTGCTCTGTGATCCAAATACACTCCTACTCTGGGGAAACCTGGACCTGATACTGAAATTTTAATGTTGTTGTGATAAAATATGTTACTGTTTTTGTTACAATATAATGACCAATTTTTGTCATTGCATCCAAATATTGATTATTTTGAGTATCCTGATGATCTCCTGATGTTCTTGTATGAAACTGCTACTTCAACTCCTAATGACGCTCTCCACTCCACCTCCCAGTAACAACGACCAGTCAGACTTTCTCTACTCAGAACCTGATTATGATCAGTGAATCTGTCTGGATGATCAGGATAAGGCTGTTTTTTTCACAGATGTCACTTTTCTGTTTTCATTAGTTAATAACAAACATCTGCTGGCTGTGTTTGGATCCAGAGTGATTTCTCGTGAATATTTTAAGCAACAAGCTCTGGTCTTTGGTTCTAGATCTGACAGTAAAACCTTCACCTCAGTGATTGTCAGTGAGATGTTTGTCCATGTGTCTCTCAGGATGTCCTGTAGTTTATCTCTGAGCTCTGACACAGCTGCTGTCACATCCTCAAAGTATCTCAGAGGACGAATATTGATGCTTGATGAGTGTGTAGACTCACTGAGTGCTGACAGTGAGGGGTAGTTGTGGAGAAACTGGTTGTGATCCTCTGTGTTTGAGAGCTGCTTCAGTTCAGCATCTTTCCTCTTCAGCTCAGTGATCTCCTGCTCCAGCTTCTCCTGAAGATCTTTGACTCAACTCACTTCAGTTTTCTGCTGGGATCTGATCTGCTGCTTCACATCAGAGCTTCTTTTCTGAATGAGACGAATCATCTCAGTGAAGATCTTCTCATTGTCCTCCACTGCTTTATCAGCAGAGACATTGATGGCCTCCACCTCCTGTTGAAGCAGCTTCAGATCTTTCTCTTGGTCCTGGATTCTCTGCTGGATTTGTTGTCGACTCACCTGGAGCTCCTTCTGCTTCTCAGTCATTTCTGCTGCAGCTGAGACTGTTTCATGACCTTTATGTTCATTCATTAAACAGAGATAACAGATACACTGCTGATCAGTACGACAGAAGATCTTCATCACCTCATCATGAAGAGAGCAGATGTTCTCCTGGAGGTTCTTGGAGGGATCCACCAACTTGTGCTTCTTTAATGGTGGAGCATCATAGTGAGGTTGGAGGTGATCCCTACAGTAAGAAGCAGGGCAGAATAAACAGGACTTGGCAGCTTTCATCTTCCTCCCAGTGCAGACATCACAGGCCACATCTTCAGGTCCAGCATAGCAGTGATCAGCTGGATCAGCTTGGAGTCCAGTCTTCTTCAGATCCTCCACTAAAGCAGCTAACGTGATGTTTTTTTTTAGACCAGGCCTTCGTCTGAAAGTTTTCCTGCACTGAGGGCAGCTGTGGGTTCTCCTCTGTTCTTCTCCATTCCAGTGGTCTTTGATACAGTTCATACAGTAGCTGTGTCCACAAGGAATAGTCACTGGATCCTTTAGTAGATCCAAACAGATGGAACAGGATAGGTTTTCTTGCTCCAAATCAGACATTTTCTGCTCCATTTCACCTCTCAGTAGCAATGACTGTTAGTTTCACTGGTCTGAGTTCAGATCTCAAAGGTTTGTTGCTCTAGAGAATCTCAGTAGATAAATCCTTCATCTGACTTGTGCATCTAAAAGAAGAAACATGAAAATATGTTAGTTCACAGTAAAAAGAAGGTTAGCTTTCAACACAGATTATTAGCCTATATAACATTAATTACTATATCAAAGTTTTCAGTAGCTTGAAGAACCAACTTGCTGAGGCTAAAACACAATTATCTGTAGTTTTTTACCTTTAATATTTATTAACAACTTGTGTTTTCTTGACAAACACTGAATTATTTATTATCGTGTGACTTACAGCATCAGTGCTAAGAGGCTTAATAAACAAACATTCATTTCTGAATTCTCAACTAGAAGAATAAAAAGGAACTGTAGTGAAAACATTTTGCAGTTTTAACTAAAGGTGCAAAACAGGAGCTACTGCTGAGATCCTTCCTGATTGTAGCTGTTTATAACATCCCCCACCCTGAAAGGGAACCTACCATCTACATAACCAACAATCCCTCCACCCTTCATAAAATAGTTAAAACAGAGGAATAAAACTATTTAAGCTCCATTTTCAGGTATTTCTCTGTTGTTTTCATCTCAAACAAACAGCATTTATGACTTCATCTCCTTACATGTTGATTTCTAGTAGCACTGTTTTTGTCTTGTGATGTAAACAGATTACCCGGAACATTTAGGAGGGAACACCGCCTAGCATAACAATAAACTGGGTCCTAACTTTGAGAACATTGAATCTATTTGTTTGTGCTGTGAAAACCATTTTAGACGCTCTTGGTTGAATGTAATCTGTCTAAACGAGGCAAAATGGTTCAATGTAAATGCTGCAGGTATAAAAACCGAGTTAATATCAGAGAAGCAGTGAAATAAAACGTTCTGGTTAAACTGTGTTAGCATGGCGAAGCTACAATGTGACCGAGTCTGTAGTCAGTGTTTGTGGCTGTTTACAGCTCTCTGTTCTACGACGAGACGATTTCCAGTCAGAAATATTGACTAACTTCAGCTTCCAGGTGTTACCACGATGTAATAATTTATGTTTCAAACGTTTCTAGTCAAAGTAAAACTTTACTTACCTCGGTGGAGCTCTGCTGTCTTTGGTTTAATGAGGTTGGAAAACTTCTTCTTCTTTAGACCCGAGTGAAATTTTAGTTTTTTAATGTCGTCTTATGTGGGCGTGGCCAACCCTCTTAGCCACGCCCAGGGGCGTTTTTAGGGTCTCAAAAGATCAGAATCAGAATCAGAATCAGAATCAGAAAAGCTTTATTGCCAAGTACGTTTTTGGACATACAAGGAATTTGTTTTGGCGTAGTCGGTGCAATACAGTACAAATTAAACAGTATAAACATATCTACAATATAATATAAATATATGTGCACAGTTTTAAGTGAGTGAGAGTAAATATAGAGCAGTATAAGATGCAAGAGCAATACAACAGTGCAGGTGATCATTGTGCAAGTAAAGCAGTGCAAGTAAAGCAGGAGTCCAAGCTGAGCGTTAATGTAACGCATAGAGTTGCAGGTTACAGGTGTCCTGTCAGCAAAAAAAGGGGGGGTGTGGGGGAAAGGGAGAGTGTCAAGGTGGTTTCCGGGCTTTGTTAACCAGGCTGGTGGCAGATGGGAAAAAAACTGTTCTTGTGGCGTGAGGTTTTGGTCCGGATGGACCGCAGCCTCCTGCCAGAGGGGAGAGTCTCAAAGAGTCTGTGACCGGGGTGGGAGGGATCAGCCAGAATCTTCCCGGCCCGCTTCAGGGTCCTGGAGGTGTACAGTTCCTGGAGCGACAGTAGACTGCAGCCAATCACCTTCTCAGCAGATTGAATGACACGCTGCAGCCTGCCCTTATCCTTGGCTGTAGCAGCGGCGTACCAGATGGTGATGGAGGAGGTGAGGATGGACTCAATGATGGCTGTGTAGAAGTGCACCATCATAGTCTTTGGCAGGTTGAATTTCTTCAGCTGCCGCAGGAAGAACATCCTCTGCTGGGCTTTCTTGATGAGGGAGCTGATGTTTGGCTCCCACTTGAGATCCTGGGAGATGATGGTTCCCAGGAAGCGGAAAGATTCCACAGTGTCAATTGTGGAGTCACAGAGGGTGATGGGGGCAGGTGGGGCTGGGTTCTGCCTGAAGTTCACAACCATCTCCACTGTCTTTAGAGCGTTGAGCTCAAGGTTGTTCTGGCTGCACCAGTCCAACAGATGGTCCACCTCCCATCTGTACGCAGACTCATCACCATCAGAGATGAGTCCGATCAGGGTGGTGTCGTCCGCAAACTTCAGAAGCTTGACAGACTGGTGACTGGAGGTGCAGCTGTTGGTGTACAGGGAGAAGAGCAGAGGAGAGAGAACACAGCCTTGGGGGGAACCGGTGCTGATGGTCAGGGAGTCAGAGACGTGCTTCCCCAGCCTCACGCGCTGCTTCCTGTCAGACAGGAAGTCAGTGATCCACCTGCAGGTGGAGTCGGGCACACTCAGCTGGGAGAGCTTCTCCTGTAGCAGAACTGGGACGATGGTGTTGAAGGCAGAGCTGAAATCCACAAACAGGATCCTGGCGTAGGTTCCTGTGGAGTCCAGGTGCCGGAGGATGAAGTGAAGGGCTAGGTTGACTGCATCATCTACAGACCTGTTGGCTCTGTAGGCAAACTGCAGGGGGTCAAGGAGGGGGTCGGTGATGTCTTTTAGGTGTGAGAGCACAAGGCGCTCAAAGGACTTCATCACCACAGAGGTCAGGGCGACGGGTCTGAAGTCATTAAGCCCTGTGGTCCTTGGCTTCTTGGGAACAGGGACGATGGTGGAGGACTTGAAGCAGGCTGGCACATGACATGTCTCCAGTGAGGTGTTAAAAATGTCTGTGAAGACTGGAGACAGCTGATCAGCGCAGTGCTTCAGGCTGGCTGGTGAGACAGAATCCGGACCAGCAGCTTTCCGGGGGTTCTGTCTCCTGAAGAGTTTGTTGACGTCCCTCTCCTGGATGGAAAGAGCCGTCCTCGGCATGGGTAGGGGGCTGGTGGGGGGGAACTTCAGGGTGGGGGTTGGAGGTGCCAAGGCCCCTCTTGAGGTTGGGGAGGTGGGGGTGGTGGATTGTGGCTGCAGCTGTTGGGGGGCGTCGTGGGAGATGGTTGCAGGACTGTCCCTTTGTCTTTCAAAGCGGCAGTAGAACTCGTTCAGGTCGTTGGCGAGGCGTCGGTCGTTGATGGAGTGGGGGGCTTTCGGCTTGTAGTTGGTGATTTGCTTGAGCCCTTTCCAGACAGACGCAGAGTCGTTGGCTGAGAACTGGTTTTGGAGCTTCTCAGAGTACAGTCGTTTGGCCTCTTTCACTGCCTTGCCAAACTTGTACTTCGCCTCTCTGTATATGTCTTTGTCTCCACTCCTGAAGGCCTCTTCCTTATCCAGTCTTAACCTTCTGAGTTTAGCTGTGAACCAGGGTTTGTCGTTGTTGTAACTCACCCTGGTGTATGATGGTACACAGCTGTCCTCACAGAAGCTGATGTAGGAAGTCACAGCCTCTGTGTACTCGTCCAGACTGTTGGTAGTAGTCCTGAACACATCCCAGTCTGTACAGCCTAAACACGCCTGGAGATTCTCCACAGCCTCACTGCTCCACTTCCTTGTCGTCCTCACAACAGGTTTGCAGAGCTTTAGTTTCTGCCTGTATGCAGGAATCAGGTGGACCATGATGTGGTCGGATTGGCCCAATGCAGCACGTGGGACGGCGTGATAAGCTTCTCTGATGGTGGTGTAACAGTGATCCAGAATGTTGTCCTCTCTGGTCGGACATTTTATAAACTGTCTATATTAGGGGAGTTCGTGGGTGAGATTACCTTTGTTAAAGTCGCCAACGACGATTACTAAGGAGTCCGGGTTGGTCCGCTCCACACTCAGTATCTGGTCGGCGAGCATGCGCTGTGCGACCTGCACGTTAGCTTGCGGCGGGATGTAAACACCGACCAGGATGAACGAAGCGAACTCACGGGGGGAATAGAAAGGCTTACAGTTTATGATGAAGGATTCCAGGTCTGGAGAACAGTGCTGCTGAATCACTGTTACGTCGTTGCACCAACCACTGTTGAGGTAAAAACAGATTCCTCCACCTTTCGCTTTGCCGGAGAGTTCCATGTCTCTGTCCGCTCTGTAGAGCTGGAATCCTGCCAGCTGCAGCGCAGAGTCCGGTATTAATCCACACAGCCACGTCTCCGTGAAGCACAAAACTGCCGATGAATAAAAGTCCCTGTTTTTCCCCAACAGCAGTTGTAGTTCCTCCATTTTGTTGGGAAGTGAGCGCACGTTAGAGAGAAATATTCCAGGTAACGGTGTTCGTAGTCCACGCTGGCGAAGACGTACCAGCACCCCAGCCCGTTTCCCTCTCTTCCGGCGTTTCACCACGTGAACAAAGGTGAGCGGAACCTTTGACCAGAATGTCCAAAAATTCCAGAGCAGTAGGTAGAAAAGTTGGAAATAACTCCTCTGGTGTAGTAGCCCTGATGTTCATGAGTTCTTCTCTGGTGAGAGAGCTCCGGGTACCATCACAGAAAACCGTTTTAAAGCAAAAAACAAAACAAAACAATGCGCACCAACACGCCGAGGCGACCATCTGCGGCGCCATCTCCTCACAGATTGGGGGCTTTAGCCCAAATCCAAAATATTTACATTTAAATAAGACAATTTATTGGTAATTTAAAATTAAAATAACATAGAACATATTGTACCAGTTCTCTGTCTCGGCTGGATTTAGATTGAATTTAAATTATTGTTTTTAATGGTTTTATATCCTCCACCCACTTCACTGCTAACAATATGGCTAATAATTCTCCTGAATATACTGATAATCCATTTGTAATTCTTTTTCCTACTTTTATTTTAAATTGTCTTATTATAAATGCTACTCCTATTTTTTCATCTGTTTTTGATGCGTCTGTGTAAATCTGGACATAATGATAGTAATTGTTTATATATTCTTGTATTATACTTGAATCTAAAATACATTTCTTATTCTTTTTCTTTTCCATCAATACCATATCCACCACTGCCTCTGGTAATAGCCAAGGTGGCACTACTGGCAAAGGCAACATTGAACTTATTTCTATATATTTTAAATTCTTCTGCTATGTTATTGATAATCCAACCAAAACTCTGTTTATTTTTATTTTTCCCAGCATGGTTTCAAAATATTACGTGTAGGATGATCTGGATTATTGCTTTGTAAGTTTATCCAGTAATTTATTGCTAACTGTTTCCTTTGTAGATCTAATGGCATCTCTCCCATCTCTACCTGGAGTGGTGCTGTTGGACTGGTTCTGATTGCTCCTGTACAGATTCATAAAGCTTGATGTTGTATATTGTCTAATTTTATAAGATGTGTGTTTGCTGCTGATCCATAAATTATACTTCCATAATCAACATTTGATCTAATTAATCCTGTATAAACTATTTTGAATGCTGTTTGATCTGCTCCCCAATAAATACCAGCCATACATCTCATAATGTTTAAAATTTGTTTGCATTTATCTATGATTTTTCCATATATACTTTCCATATTATTTTTTCATCAAACCATATACCTAAAAACTTTATACTTTTTATTTGTTCTTAAACTTGATTGTATAATTTTTGTTTTATATTTTCTTTTTCTTTTCTGTGTAAACACCATTACTTTTGTGTTTTCCACTGATAATTTAAATCCCCATTGATATGCCCATTGTTCTATTCTAATAATCTATTCTTGTATTTTCTTTTCAATAAATTTGATAATACAACCCCTTTTCCATAAAGCTCCACTATCTGCAAATAGTGAGCAACCAAATTCTTTACTAATATTTTTAAATAATGCAGAGAACAGCATCTAACACTCCAACAACTTCATTCAAAACTCCAAAATTATGAAGCAATATTGAGTGAGAGTGTTTCCTCACTGATGGTATTGGATAAAGCATTGTGATTTCTTCGTGACACAAAGGAACATTTGGTAATTCACACATTTACATTTGCATCCAGGCATTCTGCATCTGAATGGACTTGGGTTGTTGACCATTTCAGGCAGATTAATTGCACCATTGCTGGGTTTCTTTATTTCCAGATAGAGCTCTTCATCATTTGCGTCTGATATCTTTGACCTGTCTGCCCCCAGGTTATCAATTCCTCAGCCAAGTTGATTTTGAACTCCACTTCTTGGTGCGGCTGGACGTTCTGTAGAAGCTGAGCATGCGACCACACATGTCCACCGCTCCCATGTTGCTGTTGTATTCTACAACCACCGCAGGTCTTGTGACCTGAACTTGTTGCCTTTGTTTTTTGGACCATCTGGAGCAGGTATCCTGGGGCTCAATCCCATGGGCAATTGATGCCACCACCACAGGCTTGTTGTCCATCCACTTGGTGACTGCAGTTTCATCAGGTCTCCATACAATAATTTCTGATGTTCCTTATGTAAATGGCTCATTTATTAAATTATTTGTATCTACGTTATTTCTTATTAAGTCTTTATATTTTATCTTTGTGATTTCCCAACCTTTTTCTCCCTATGATATAACAAACGTTTCTCCAATATTCTGTTATCGCATTATTGATGATCTTTCTTACCTTTGCTTCCTTTCATTTGTACTCAATTAGATTCTGATAAATTGGGTTACTTTTTAACATTTTAAATGATTTATTTCTTAGTTTTATTACTTCACTACAATCTTTTGTCCACCATGGCAAAATTTTTTGTTATCGTTCTTTTTTCACTCTTTTTTAATTGATTCTTCTGTTGTTGTAAGATTGTTTTATAGATATTTATATTTAAACTATTTATATCAATTGACTCATCTATTTCTTCCATTTTCTTTAAAATTGTTCAGCCTTATTAAAATTCCATCTTTTATATAACCCTGTATTCCTGTTATTTATTAATATTCCTGTTATGATTTTAATGGGGTAATGATCACTGCCTACTGTTGTATCTTTGTCAATGTCCCACTCACAGTTATTGGCTAAACAATTTGATATAATTGTTAAATCAATCACAGACTCTGTACGTTTTTACATTAATTCTTGTTCCTCTTCCATCATTTATACATACCAAATTTTTCATTTCCATTATTTCTTCAATAACTTGTCCATTTTTATCATTACATTTTCCCCATAATGTGCTGTTAGCATTAAAATCTCCACACCAGATTACTTTTCCTTCTAAATACCCCATTAATTCATCCATCAACTCGAATGATAATATTTTACATGGATTATAAAAATTTATTATCTTACATTTTTCTTTTTTACCATAAATTTCAACTACTATGTATTCTAACTCTTTGCCTTTTCCTAATATCTGATATTGTATTCCTTCTTTTATAAATATTCCACATCCTCCTCCACTTCCTTCTATTCTATGCCTTCTGATACTATTAAACCCTTTAATAGTAACGTCACTTTCTGTTTTCGCTGTTGGTGAATTGTTTGGTGTGTGAAGCTCTCTCGTTTGATCAGATTTCTCTCTAATGTAATATCTCTTACTTGTTCTAATACATAAGCACGTTAAAACACTTACTTTCTGTTGCTACTTTTAACGTTTGGGGACTCTCCGTGTTTTACACGGTTTTTCTAGTAGTGGTAAGGGGTCGCTAGCTTAGCGTTAGCTCCACCATGGCTACCCGTTCTACTGTTTCTCTCTCTGAGTCTCCTCCTCTCTCCTGCTCTCTGTGTCAGATGTTCAGTTACTCCTCTGCCTCCTTTAGTGATAATGGGACGTGTAATAAATGTAGCATTTTTGTAGCTTTGGAGGCGAGGGTGTTGGAATTGGAGGCCCGGCTCCGCGCTGTTGAAAAACCAGCAGATAGCCGAGGCCCCTTAGCCAGCGCGGAGCCACCGAGGGTAGCTCCCCGTAGCAGTCCTCCAGCAGAGCCCGCGCAGCCGGGGCTTCAGGCCGGCTGGGTGACAGTACGTAGAAAGCATAGTCCTAGATCCCAGCCCACAGGTCACCACCAACCCGTCTGCGTTTCTAACAGATTTTTCCCTCTCAGTGACACACCCGCTGAGGAGCCAACTCTGGTAATTGGCAGCTCCATAGTCAGAAACGTTGCACTAGAGACACCAGCGACCATAGTCAAATGTCTGCCAGGGGCCAGAACGGGCGACATCAAATCCTACCTGAAACTGCTGGCTAAGGATAAGCGTAAATACAGTAAGATTGTTATTCACGCTGGCGGTAATGACACCCGGTTACGTCAATCGGAGGTCACCAAAGTTAGTGTTGCTTCGGTGTGTAAGTTTGCCAAAACAATGTTGGACTCCGTAATTTTCTCTGGTCCCCTCCCTGATCTGACCAGTGACGACATGCTATCATTCAACCGCTGGCTGTCTAGGTGGTGTCCAGAAAACAATGTGGGCTACATTGATAACTGGTGAACATTTTGGGGAAAACCTGGTCTGATCCGGAGAGACGGCATCCATCCCACTTTGGATGGAGCAGTTCTTCTTTCTAGGAATTTGGCCAAATTTATTAGTTCTCCAAAACTCTGACAACCCAGGGTTCAGACCAGGAAGCAGGATCATAGTTTAATACTCCTCTCTGCAGCTTCTGTACTGCTACCCACCCATTACCCTATTAAGACAGTGTCTCGCCCACGGCCAAAATTGAATAGATTAAAAAATTATCTAAAAGGAGGAAATAAGGAAAATCTAATAAAAATAAACACAACTCAGACCGAAAAGAAAAATAAAACAATTAAATGTGGCTTACTGAACATAAGATCTCTCTCTTCAAAGACATTGTTAGTTAGTGACCTGATTTGTGACAATCAGATTGATTTACTTTGCCTCACAGAAACCTGGCTGCAGCAAGAGGTTTATGTTACTATAAATGAGTCAACTCCTACTAATTATTTAAATTTTCACATTCCTCGAATTACTGGGCGAGGAGGAGGAGTAGCTACCATCTTTCAGTGTGATTTATTGATTAGTCCCAGACCAATCAATAGCTACAACTCTGGAATATTTAATCCTTAGTTTTCCTCATCTAAATTGCAAAGCACTAAAACCTCTTCTGCATGTTGTTTTGTACTGTCCACCAGGCCCTTACTCTCAATTTTTAGATCAGTTTTCAGACCTTTTATCTGATTTAACATTCATGTTGATGCTAAAAGTGATATCCAAAATATAGCATTTAATGCTATCTTAGACTCAATTGGCTTTGCTCAAAACATTAACAAACCTACCCACCTTTGTCTTCATTCTCTGGACCTTGTGCTGACATATGGCATTGAGTGTAAAGACATAACAATATTCTCTCATAACCCTGTCCTGTCTGACCATTTCTTAATAACCTTTGAGTTTAATTTAACCGAGTACTCCACACCTGAAAGAAAATTTCATTATAGTAGATCATTTTCAGGCGATGCTGTAACAACCTTTAAAGAATCTGTTCCACTTTTAATTTTCTCATTATCACTGAAAAGCACAGTGGAGGGCAATAATTCTGTTTCTGCCCCTTCACAATTGATTATTTTGTTCATAGTGTTTCTTCATCATTGCGTGGTGCATTAGACAATGCAGCCCCCTTGAAAAAGAAGGTAATCATTAATAGGAGGCTAGCTCCTTGGTTTAATTCAGAGCTGCGTACTTTAAAGCACAATGTTAGAAAATTGGAGAGAAAATGACGCTCTACACACCTAGAGGATTCCTACTTAATCTGGAAAAATAGCCTACTGTTGTATAAAAAGACACTTCGCCAAGCTAGAACAGCTTATTTCTCATCATTGATAGAAGAGAAAAAGAATAATCCGAGGTTTCTCTTTAGTACAGTTGCTAAACTTACACAGAGGCATAGCTCTGTTGAGCCATCCATTCCCTTAGCTCTTAGCAGCCATGACTTTATGGGATTCTTCTTAAATAAAATTGATTCTATTAAAAAGAAAATCTTTGACATACTCCCGAAGATGATTACTTAATCCTCAGCAAGTGAGACAACATTGGAAGTAACTGTAGAACCTGATTTGTGTTTGGACTGTTTTGATCCTGTGAAGCTTCCTGAGTTATCAGAAATATTAGCTTCATCTAAACCTTCAACTTGTATGTTAGACCCAATCCCAACCAAATTATTTAAGGAAGTGTTCCCTCTGATTACCAGCCCCATTTTAGATATGATTTATCTATCTTTAGTAAATGGATATGTACTACAGGCTTTTAAGTTAGCTGTAATTAAACCTTTACTTAAGAAACCTTCGCTTGATCGAGATGACTTGAAAAATTACAGACCTATATCCAATCTTCCATTCTTATCTAAAATTCTTGAGAAAATTGTTGCTAATCAAATGTGTGAGCATTTACACAGCAATGACCTGTTTGAAGAGTTTCAGTCAGGTTTCAGAGCTCATCATAGCACTGAAACAGCTCTGCAGAAAGTCACTAATGATATTCTTATGGCCTCAGATAATGGACTTGTGTCTGTTCTGGTTCTGTTAGATCTCAGTGCTGCATTTGATACAGTTGACCATAATATTCTCTTAAAAAGGCTGGAATATGCTGTAGGGATCAGGGAAACAACGCTAGGCTGGTTTAAATCTTATCTGTCTGACAGATTCCAGTTTGTTCATGTAAATGATGAATCATCTTTAAACTCCAGAGTTAATTGCGGAGTACCACAGGGCTCAGTACTTGGGCCAATTCTCTTTACTATATATATGCTTCCAATAGGTCAAATTATTAGGCAGCATGGGATAAATTTTCACTGTTACGCTGATAATACTCAGCTTTACTTATCCATAAATCCTGATGAGCCCAACCAGTTAGATAGACTACAAGCATGTTTTGAAGATATAAAAACTTGGATGACGTTAAATTTTTTGCTTCTGAATTCAGACAAAACAGAAGTTGTCGTCTTTGGACCGGAGTCTTTAAAAAAGAAACTGCTTAGTCAATCACTTAACCTGGATGGCATTAAATTGACCTCTGATAATAAAGTAAAAAACCTTGGTGTTATTTTTGACCAGAACATGTCATTTAAATCCCATATTAAACAGGTTTCTAGGATTTCCTTCTTTCATCTCCAGAACATTGCCAAAATTAGAAATATCCTATCCAGGAGTGACGCTGAAAAACTAGTCCATGCATTTGTTACTTCAAGGCTGGACTATTGTAATTCTTTACTATCAGGATGTCCACAAAATGCAGTTAAAAGCCTTCAGCTGATTCAAAATGCTGCAGCAAGAGTTCTGATGAAAATTAAAAAGAGAGATCATATTTCTCCTATTTTAGCTTCCCTTCATTGGCTCCCTGTTAAGTCCAGAATAGAATTTAAAATTCTCCTCCTCACATATAAAGCCCTTAATGATCTAGCTCCATCATACATCAGAGATCTGATTGTTCCACATGTTCCTAACAGAGCACTTCGTTCTCAGACTGCAGGTTTACTGGTGGTTCCTAGAGTTTCTAGAAGTAGAACGGGAGGCAGATCCTTTAGTTATCAGGCTCCTCTCCTGTGGAACCAGCTCCCAGCTTTAGTCCGTGAGGCAGACACCCTGTCTACTTTTAAGGCTAGGCTTCAAACTTTTTTTTTTGATAAAGCTTATAGTTAGAGTGGCTTAGTTTATCCTGAGCTATCTTCCTTATTTTTTACCTCCGGGGAGTCAGGTTTAGCCCAAACCGGCTCAGTTATGGTTGAGATGCACACACACCCTCCATTTCTGCTACCTGTGTGACCCCTTCTCTTTTCCAATGGTTATAATCAGTCTGACAGAGAGAGGTATCCCAATCCTTGTGGTTTTTAGTATAACAATGACCATCAGTGAGGTGCCTTGAGACGACATTGTTGTAAATAAGCGTCGCTTAACTAAATAATCTGAACTGAAACTATCTGTGTAGTTATGCTGCTATAGGCTTAGGCTGCTGGAGGACATAATGACTACTTTCACCCTCTTCGCTACATTCTCACACTACTTTCCAACTTTGCATTGTTTGCTGTTATTTCAGCTTTTAACCTTGTTCTCTCTATTCTCTTCCTAGAAGCTACACCTGGCCTGGCTCTGTGTCTGCCTGTGACACCTTTCTGGAGAGGGGAATTGAACGAGCTTCTGCTGGCAACAACTTAATGCTCACCCTCTACCGATGATCCACACGACCCTGTCTTTTAGTTTTTAACCCTTTCTCTCTCCTAGACATGGAAATTGACTGAGCTTTTACTGTAACTAATTATATGTGCTCTCTTTCAGACTCTAACCTTGAAAACTGGCTCAGAGTTTATCTGTTCTTTCTTTCTAGGTGAAACGACTAAAGGAGCTACATCCATTAACATTTACTTTTCCTTCCCATAGAAAGTACTCCTAGATCAGTGCTTCTTTGTTCTTTTTGTGTCTCTGCTCTGTTCTCTCAAACCCCCGGTCGGTCGTGGCAGATGGCCGCTCAAACTGAGCCTGGTTCTGCTGGAGGTTTCTTCCTGTTAAAAGGGAGTTTTTCCTCTCCACTGTCGCTACATGCATGCTCAGTATGAGGGATTGCTGCAAAGTCAACGCCAGTGACTGTCCACTGTCTCTACATGCTCATCCCGGAGGAGGGAATGCTGCAAGTCACTGACTGGATGCAATCTGCTGGGTTTCATTAGATAGAAAAACTTTTTATCCAATTTGAATAAAAAGCTAACTCTGACTGCACTGTTCAATTGTTAGGATTAATTGGAATGTATGTACCTGACTGTTGTGAAGTGCCTTGAGACGACATATGTTGTGAATTGGAACTGAATAAAACTGAATTGAACCAAAAAATCTAGGTTTGGTTTTAACCACGTCTCCTGTATTCATATAATTTCTGGTTTTTCATTAATTCCATCTATATACCCTTTAAATTCATGTCCATTAGCTATTAAGCTTCTTTCATTCCACTGTAATATTATCATATGTTTCTATCAGCTGGGGTTCCTCCTTGCCTTCCAACTTTTTATTAATGTTTTCCCAAGATCCTTCTTTAAACCCTATGAACGTTTCTGCTCCTGACTATTATTTTAATCTTTTCCTTTTTGTGTTTAGCCTGTTCAGTGCAGTTAATGACATAAGCTATAAATATCAGTTTTTCCACAGACATTGTGACATTTTCCTCTGATTCTACTTTTCTTTGTTGATAACCTGCACTTCTTCCCCACAATCTTCAATTCTGTGATCTTCTCCACACTTTGGACATCTTTGTTTTCCTTTGCAGACAGCTGCTATATGACCATATCTCTGACATTTATAACATCTTAGTGGTAGAGAAATGAAAGGCCTCACAGGAAAACTCAGATATCCTATTTTGACATTTTGTGGCAACACCTTTTCTTCGAAGTCAATTAAAATATACAGGCTTCCTACTCTTTCTCCATTTACATTTCTTGTCAATCTCTTGAGATTTTTTACCTTTGCACCAACAATGCTTTTTTTTAACTTGTCTATATCTTCCTCCAGAGTTATGCCATAAATTACCCCCCAAATGATTTTATCTTCTCCTATAATCTTCTCTGTCACCGTCTTCTTGCAAATGTTTTCAACTTGTAAAGCCTTCCTTCTTTGTTCTTCGGTTTTACACAACACCAGTATATTTCCATTTCTCAAGACCTTCACCATTTCAACATCTCCTATCTTTTTTTAAATTTATCTAGATAGTGAAATAGGACTATTTTTCTTCTTCATTTTTTATCTTTAATATTATTTTAGATTCTTTCCTGCCAATTTTTCTTCTAACTACTCTCTCTTCTTCAGAACTGTTTTCTTCCAGCTCTCTTTTAGTCCTTTGGCTGTCTAACATTTTTTCTTCTTCTGCTTTACCTCTTCCCCGTCCTCTCCCTCTACTTACTGGCGTCCATTCATTAAAGTCCATATTGTCCTCCTGTGTATCCATTCTGAACCAGTCACATACCAGTTTATGCCTTTTACCGCCACTTCCAAAAATAAATGATCTCTCAGTATCTATCTACTCGATACTGTTCTCAAAAGTCAGTCTATATTCAGGAAAGGTTTCCCAAATCCGTCAAAAATATGACTTGTCTTTTACTTCCGTGTCGACTTCTCCCGGATGCTGCAAGCCGAACTTCCCTCGGTGGAGCTCCATCTCCTTCTTTAGTTTATTGAGGTTGGGAAACTCCTAGTTGCGCACTACCGCCACCAAGCAGTAGTCCGCAGGTTGGCGGATGGCAAAAATCTGCAGGTGGGAGTGTGGTTCATCATGGATTAATATCTTTCTTATTTAATCAAATTCTATTAAATAATTTTGTTCTTTTTAGGAATCTTAAAATAATTTGTATATGTTTGTTCCTTTTGTGATTAATCTATTATGCTAAACATTTATTTAATCATTTCAAATTCTCTCTTAATAACTCTTCTTTCCAGCTCATATTTCTGACCCTATACAAATATGTTCAATTGTTTCGTCTTCTTCTTGGAATTTTTTTTTTGGCGGATGACATGGGACTGTGCTGGAGAATGGGCCAGAGCTCCTGTTTTACCTATTTAAGTTATATTCTTCTCAATAAAAGGTCTTCACCACACAATCAGAAGAATCAGAACCAACTTTATTAACCAGGTTTCAGGGGAAAAACATGAATTTTAACTTGGGTTTCCATCATTTACATCGTAAATCAAACATCAGTCTCTCACAACAAACACAGTAAGTAAAAAAAAAAAAAACACCGTAGAGGGATGAAGTAAGGACCATTTACTAGGAAACTAGGTTTTAAAATGAAATATTTCAACAACTTTCTCAAACAGGATGACTAAGTTAATGTTCAGACACACATCAAAGCTAATATTACAGGACTTCCTAGCTGAGCTTTTATTTCAGTTCAAGTCATATTTCCTCCCACCTGATCCCAAACAGTTCAAGCTCCTCACCCTATCTCTAAGGGAGTGTCCCGCCACCCTACGGAGGAAGCTCATTTCAGTTTAATAAACTCAGCAGAGGATTTATAAAGGACAGGGCCAAGTCCAATCCCAGCATATAGAGGCTGAGTGAATGTGGTCTGGACTCTGTGGAGGAGAGTCATGGTTTCAGAGACTCTGTAGAAAGACAGAATACCTGCTCTGTGATCCAAATACACTCCTACTCTGGGGAAACCTGGACCTAATACCGGAATTTTAATGTTGTTGTGATAAAATATGTTACTGTTTTTGTTACAATGTAATGACCAAGTTTTGTCATTGCATCCAAATATTGATTCATTTGAGTATCCTGATGATCTCCTGATGTTCTTGTATGAAACTGCTACTTCAACTCCTAATGACGCTCTCCACTCCACCTCCCAGTAACAACGACCAGTCAGACTCTCTCTACTCAGAACCTGATTATGATCAGTGAATCTGTCTGGATGATCAGGATAAGGCAGTATTTTTTTCACAGATGTCACTTTTCTGTTTTCATTAGTTAATAACAAACATCTGCTGGCTGTGTTTGGATCCAGAGTGATTTCTCGTGAATATTTTAAGAAACAAGCTCTGGTCTTTGGTTCTGGTTCTGGTTCTGACAGTAAAACATCCACTTCAGTGACTCTCAGTGAGATGTTTGACCATGTGTCTCTCAGGATGTCCTGTAGTTTATCTCTGAGCTCTGACACAGCTGCTGTCACATCCTCAAAGTATCTCAGAGGACGAATATTGATGCTGGATGAGTGTGTAGACTCACTGAGTGCTGACAGTGAGGGGTAGTTGTGGAGAAACTGGTTGTGATCCTCTGTGTTTGAGAGCTGCTCCAGTTCAGCATCTTTCCTCTTCAGCTCAGTGATCTCCTGCTCCAGCTTCTCCTGAAGATCTTTGACTCGACTCACTTCAGTTTTCTGCTGGGATCTGATCTGCTGCTTCACATCAGAGCTTCTTTTCTGGATGAGATGGATCAGCTCAGTGAAGATCTTCTCACTGTCCTCCACTGCTTTATCAGCAGAGACATTGATGGCCTCCACCTCCTGTTGAAACAGCTTCAGATCTTTCTCTTGATCCTGGATTCTCTGCTGGATTTGTTGTTGACTCACCTGGAGCTTCTTCTGCTTCTCAGTCATTTCTGCTGCAGCTGGCACTGTTTCATGACCTTTATGTTCATCCATTAAACAGAGATAACAGATACACTGCTGATCAGTACGACAGAAGATCTTCATCACCTCATCATGATGAGAGCAGATGTTCTCCTGGAGGTTCTTGGAGGGGTCCACCAGCTTGTGCTTCTTTAATGGTGGAGCATCATAGTGAGGTTGGAGGTGATTCCTACAGTAAGAAGCAGGGCAGAATAAACAGGACTTGGCAGCTTTCATCTTCCTCCCAGTGCAGACATCACAGGCCACATCTTCAGGTCCAGCATAGCAGTGATCAGCTGGAGCAGCTTGGAGTCCAGTCTTCTTCAGATCCTCCACTAAAGCAGCTAACGTGATGTTTTTTTTTAGACCAGGCCTTCGTCTGAACTCTTTCATGCACTGAGGGCAGCTGTGGGTTCTCCTCTGTTCTTCTCCATTCCAGTGGTCTTTGATACAGTTCATACAGTAGCTGTGTCCACAAGGAATAGTCACTGGATCCTTTAGTAGATCCAAACAGATGGAACAGGATAGGTTTTCTTGCTCCAGATTAGACATTTTCTGCTCCATTTCACCTCTCAGTAACAATGACTGTTAGTTTCACTGGTCTGAGTTCAGATCTCAAAGGTTTGTTGCTCTAGAGAATCTCAGTAGATAAATCCTTCATCTGACTTGTGCATCTAAAAGAAGAAACATGAAAATATATTAGTTCACAGTAAAAAGAAGGTTAGCTTTCAACACAGATTATTAGCCTATATAACATTAATTACTATATCAAAGTTTTCAGTAGCTTGAAGAACCAACTTGCTGAGGCTAAAACACAATTATCTGTAGTTTTTTACCTTTAATATTTATTAACAACTTGTGTTTTCTTGACAAACACTGAATTATTTATTATCGTGTGACTTACAGCATCAGTGCTAAGAGGCTTAATAAACAAACATTCATTTCTGAATTCTCAGCTAGAAGAATAAAAAGGAACTGTAGTGAAAACATTTTGCAGTTTTAACTAAAGGTGCAAAACAGGAGCTACTGCTGAGATCCTTCCTGATTGTAGCTGTTTATAACATCCCCCACCCTGAAAGGGAACCTACCATCTACATGACCAACAATCCCTCCACCCTTCATAAAATAGTTAAAACAGAGGAATAAAACTATTTAAGCTCCATTTTCAGGTATTTCTCTGTTGTTTTCATCTCAAACAAACAGCATTTATGACTTCATCTCCTTACATGTTTATTTCTAGTAGCACTGTTTTTGTCTTGTGATGTAAACAGATTACCCGGAACATTTAGGAGGGAACACCGCCTAGCATAACAATAAACTGGGTCCTAACTTTGAGAACATTGAATCTATTTGTTTGTGCTGTGAAAACCATTTTAGACGCTCTTGGTTGAATGTAATCTGTCTAAACGAGGCAAAATGGTTCAATGTAAATGCTGCAGGTATAAAAACCGAGTTAATATCAGAGAAGCAGTGAAATAAAACGTTCTGGTTAAACTGTGTTAGCATGGCGAAGCTACAATGTGACCGAGTCTGTAGTCAGTGTTTGTGGCTGTTTACAGCTCTCTGTTCTACGACGAGACGATTTCCAGTCAGAAATATTGACTAACGTCAGCTTCCAGGTGTTACCACGATGTAATAATTTATGTTTCAAACGTTTCTAGTCAAAGTAAAACTTTACTTACCTCGGTGGAGCTTCCGCTTCTTCAAGTTTTACGGCGGTTGGCGACCAACTTAATGGGACTTTACCGCCACCTACTGTTACGGAGGATGGGTCAGCCACTACCTAAACCCTCTAAGATTTCTGTATCTTTTAGAAAGGACACCAATTGTGCTCTACTTTCCAAACCCAAAATACTTTTCAAAGTGAACTCTTTTACTTACATCAAAGAAGTGGACCAGTGAAGTTGTATGTGACAAAGTGGTTCAGTTTGTGTTTACCACTTTTCACTTATTCTTATTTCTGATTTATTTACTTTCGGTAGCTGGTCATAAAGCTAAAATTTAAACATTAGTTTGCAACTTTGCTTCACTTACTATCCCGGGTTTGTTTGTGTTAGCATTATGTTGCAGTTTCCATCTATTTATATGTTTGGGTTAAAGCTATTACTTCTTGACTATTGTTTGAATTTGTTTATTTTGTTTCAAAGTATATTCATGGTATTTGTTTTCCTTTTTATTCCCGATTGTTTGTCATAGTGTTTCCTGATTGAATGGCTGGATGATGTCACTGATTACCTTGCTGGGTTCTACCAATTAGAGGGTTTTCTGTGGAGCATTGCTTTGTTTGTTTTTCTTTAAAGTAACTTTTGAGTTAACTTCTAGTACATGGTACATTTTGCAGATCCTTTCATTATGTAGATGAGTTTGTAAATTAGATTAGTAATTTTATTTTTTGTTTCTCTGTTAAGATTTTGTTTTTTTTTTCCTGTTTAATTGTGGCTTGGTCCACTCAAGTGCAGGTGTGTTGCCAACTGGCTATAAAAACAGTGAGTTGTTGGAAGCTTGGGGTAGGCTGGGAGAGGTGGTTGTCGGTGGTGAGACTACGTCGAAGAAGAACGGTTTTGGTGCGGCGCGGGAAAAACAAAAATAGAAATATATCGGATTCGGAAAAGGTGGATTTGGGCATAAACTGGTATGTGAATGGTTCGGTTGGAAATGGAGACAGGAAATGAGGAAGACATGGATTTTGAAGGGTGGACGCCAGCTGGGAGAGGAAGAGGGAAAGGACGTGGAAGAAATAAAATAGATGAAGGAAAGGCAATTGGTGATATCCAAGGTAGCAAGCGAGAATTGGAAGGAAGCAGTTCAGAAGAAGAAAGGATAGTTAGGAGGAAAGTTATGAGGGAGGAATTTAATATAATATTGAAACTTAAGAACGAGGAAGAACAGGATAACATCAGCCCCATTGTGGTGTCAAGAGAGATAAAAAAGAAAATTGGAGATGTTGAAATGGTAAAGATTTTGAGAGATGGAAACTTATTGGTAGTTTGTAAAAATGAAGAACAAAAGAACAAGGCTTTAAAGGTGGATAATATCTGCAAGAAAACGGTGTTGGAGAAAAAAATCATGGGAGAAAATAAAAAAATTAGAGGAGTGATTTATGGGATCCCTCTAGATGAAGATCTTGATAAAATTAAGAGAAGTATTATTGGTGCAAAAGTGAATAACTTGAAGAGATTGTCAAAAACAATAAATGGAGAAAAAGTAGGAAGTATGTCAATCTTCATTGAATTTGACGAAAAAGAGTTGCCACAAAACATTAAAATAGGTTATCTCAGCTTTCAGGTTAGACCTTATATCCCTCCACCAGTTCGTTGTTTCAAATGTCAAAGGTATGGACACATAGCAGCAGTTTGTAAAGGGAAGCAGAGACGTCCAAAATGTGGTGAAGATCACAAGTTTGAAGAATGTAAAGAAGAAGTACAAGAAAAATGTTGTAACTGTGGAGGGCAACATAGAGTTACGTATGGAGGATGTGAAGTAAGGAAGAAGGCAAAAGAAATCATACAGATTAAAATGACTAAAAACATAAGCTATGCAGAAGCAGTTAAAAATGTGAAGGAACAGAAAACAAGAAAGATTGAACAAATAGCAAATCAAATTCCACAGCAAAGCAAAGTACAGTCAGAAGAAAATGTTACAATATCAGTAGAAAAACTAATATTATTCGTAGCATATGTTATCAACTGTACTGACCAAGCCAAGCATAAAACTGAGAAGATTAAAATAATAGTGAGAGGAGCTGAAAAGTTTTTGGGGTTTAAGGAGGGATCGTGGGAGAACATAAATAAAAAGTTGGAGGTAGATGGGAGACAAGGAACATCTGGTGAAAGTACATGTTAATATTACAATGGAATGCAAGAAGTTTAATTGCTAACGGATAATAATTTAAAGGTTATATTGATAGTCTTGAAGAACAACCAGAAATTATTTGTGTTCAGGAAACATGGTTAAAAACAACATTGGATTTTGTGATAAAAGGATATGATGGTGTAAGAAGAGATCGACAGGAGAGAAGTGGAGGAGGATGTGGAATATTTATTAAGCAAGGGATACAATATCAAGTATTAGGGAAAGGGAAAGAACTTGAATATATAGTAATTGAGATATGGGAACAAGAAGGTAAATTTAAAATAATAAATTTTTATAATCCATGTAAAACATTGTCAATTGAAATAATGGAGGAGTTAAATGAATATTTGGAAGGGAAAGTAATTTGGTGTGGAGATTTTAATGCAAATAGTACATTGTGGGGTAATTGTAATGATAAAAATGGACAAGTTATAGAAGAATTAATGGAAATAAAAAATCTAGTATGTATTAATGATGGGAGGGGAACAAGAATCAATGTAAGAACAGGGATGGAATCAGTTATTGATTTAACAATGGTTTCAAATGGTTTAGCTGGTAGTTGTGAGTGGGGCATTGATAAAAAATCAACAATAGGTAGTGATCATTATCCCATTACAATAAGAGTAGGATTAACTTTAAATAATAAGAATATAAATGTCAATAAAAAACTAAATTTTAATAAGGCAGACTGGACTAAATTTAGATACTTGAGTCAAATAAACTTAGAGAAAGTAGATATGAGAATGGATATAAATGATGTAAATTTAAAAATTTGTAAGGTAATCATGGAAGCAGCAGATAATTCTATAAAGAAAGCAGGGTGTAAAAGTAATAAGATAATGGTACCATGGTGGACAAATGAATGTAAAGAAGCAATAAAGTTAAGAAATAAAGCATTTAAGGTACTAAAAGGAAATCCAATTTATAAGAATTTAATTGATTATAAAAGAAAGCAAGCAAAAGTAAGGAGAACTATTAAGAAAGCAAAAAGAGAATATTGGAGAAATTTCTGTAGCACAATAGGGAAAGAAACAAAAATAGAAAAAATTTGGAAAATAATTAAAAGAATGAATGGCATAAAGAGAGAGTTTGAATATCCTATATTAAAAATAAATAATAAAAATATAGTAAAAGATGAAGATAAAGTTGAAATATTGGCAAGAATATTTAGTAAAATTAACAGTTCAAATAATATTAGTGAAGAGGGCAGAAAAGGAAGAGAAAATACAAAACCTATATATAAAGATGTATTACAGAGTGTTGAAGAAACAAATAATCTGTTAAATGTTGAATTTACAAAAGCTGAATTAAATTATGCACTTAGGAAGACAAAAAATACAGCACCAGGTAAAGATCAAATTTGGTACAGAATGATAAGGCAACTTGGTGGAAAATCGAAAGATATAATATTACAATTATATAATAAAATATGGGAGGAGGGAAAATTACCACTGAGCTGGAAGGAATCAATTATAGTACCAATAGCTAAACCAGGAAAAGATAAATCAAATCCAGGAAATTATAGACCAATAGCCTTAACATCAAATCTATGTAAAATAATGGAAAAAATGATTAATAGTAGACTAGTATATTATTTAAATAATAAAGGATATATGTCAAAGTATCAAAGTGGTTTTAGAAAAGGGAGGCGTACTAATGATCCAATGCTATGCTTAGAGCATGAAATTAGAAGAGCACAGGTAAATAAAGAAAGTGTAGTGGCAGTATTTTTTGATATAGAAAAAGCATATGATATGATGTGGGTGGAAGGATTATTAATTAAATTACAAATATTGGGCATTAAAGGGAAAATATTTAAATGGATCAAAGATTTTTTAACAAATAGGAAAATACAAGTTAGAATTGGGGAAGTGATCTCAGGAAAATATATAGTAGAAAATGGAACTCCACAGGGGAGTATTATAAGTCCGTTATTGTTTTCAATTATGATAAATGATGTTTTTAAAGATATTGGAAAAGTAATGGGATGTTCACTTTTTGCAGACGATGGAGCTGTTTGGAAAAGAGGAAAAAATGTAGATTTCATTGTAAAGAAATTACAAGAGGTTATTATTGAAATAGAGAAATGGGCGTTACAATGGGGATTTAAATTTTCAGTTGGAAAAACCAAAGTAATGATATTTAATCAGAAAAAAATAAACAAGGAAATAAAATTAAAATTATATAACCAAGAATTAGAGCAAGTAAAGTATATAAAATTTTTAGGATTATGGTTTGATGAAAAACTAAAATGGAATATACATATTCAAAAAGTTGTTGATAAATGTAAGAAAATGTTAAATATTATGAGATGCTTGGCTGGCAGTGACTGGGGAGCAGATAGGAAATCACTAAAACAGATTTACACAGGAAGGATAAGATCTAACATAGACTTTGGTTGTATAGTTTACGGTTCAGCAGCTAAAACACATCTGGTTAAATTAGATATTATCCAACATCAGGCATTAAGATTATGTACTGGAGCATTTAAAACTACACCAACAGCAGCAATAGAAATAGAAATGGAAGAAATGTCGTTAGAGTTAAGAAGAATAAAACTAGAAATAAATTATTGGTTAAATTTACAAGGTAATAACTTGGATCATCCAATTTGGGAAATTTTTAATCCATTGTTGGATGGGTGCAAAAACTTGTTATCACTCATGTAAAAACTTTGTGTTGCAAGGCACCTGCACTATGCTTTCCTCCCTGTGTGTGTGAGATCATTGTTATCTCTGTGTGAACCAGCCTCCTTTCTGTCTCACACACACACACACCCTGTCTGAACTGTCTGTTGAACTGTGCATATAAATAAAGAGATAGGGTGTCAAAAACTTTGTAGTTTCACTGCAAAGTGGGCTACCCTTGCTGCAAGTAACTCTGACTGTATCGTTCTTACCTCTGAGTTGACTAAATAATACCTAACATTTATTGGTCCTTCGTAGCCGGATTAATTCAATAACCTTATTTCTCTTTGCTTTAACAGTGACTCTGGGATCCGTGGGGGAAGCCTGACGTCGAGCGAAGCACCGCTGCACAGCCTCCATTAGCCGGAGTGGCTGAAAGTCCCGGTGTGTGTGAATTCACACCTGGCCAGTGGGTTATCGCCTTCCTCTGCGCGGGGTGACTCTCACAGGGTCCAAAGAGTCACCAAGAAGTCAACTCCGAGGTGAGACAGTTTTAAAATACAGTTCATAGGAAAAGTACTTAACAGTCGTTGGTAGTGCGTCGCCGGTAAGGACGCTGCATTCGGATGGTTTTATTCCACCGTGAAAGGAATAGTGACAAATTTGGTACAATCCCGCCGTGAAGGGGATTAAAGAAAACGACTGAGGATTATTCCCCTGCGAGGGAATAGAGTAAGCGCTATATAAATAAAAGAAGAAAAGTACTTAAAAGTCGTTGGTAGTGCGTCGCCGGTAAGGACGCTGCATTGGGAGGGTTTTATTCCACCGTGAAAGGAATAGTGACAAATTAAGGTAGGGCCCTGCCAAGAAGGGGGCCAAATAAAACGACTAAGGGTTATTCCCCTGCGAGGGAATAGAATAAGCGCTATAAAAGTAAAAAGAACGGAGTAAATTGAGCTCATAAAATAACACCAAGTTAACTTAGAAAAATTACAAGGTACCTGAAACTAACTGTGTGACTGTGTTGTGTGTGTATGGAGGACTAAGCATTTTAATAGAATCAGCAGGATTCTGCTAGTCCTGTGTTTTCTTTTGCCCAGATTAAAACTACGTACTGGTGACTTTGGAGATTCAGGTTGGATTTCATTCCAGAAAATTAACACCGCTGTGAATTAGTCGCAGTAGAAGGCCGTGTTAATGTCCTCTCCTTAAAGTCTCATGCCAGTGACCTTTTATCTGGGACATTTATACTACAATTAAACTAACATAAAACATAATGGGGAAGAAACAAAGTAAACTAATTGACTTAGAAGGGGAGGTAAAGTTTATGGAGAACTATGTAAAAGGAGCAGGTATGATCTGTCATAGATGGAATAAAAAATAAAAAACATGGGTTTTTGGGCAAATTAGATACAAAGGATGTCTTAAAATTACAAGGGGATCTAAAATTAGCAATAATGAAAACTAAAAAGAGAAAAATAACAAAGAACAATGGGGGAAGAACAGAGAAAAAGCTCTGATTTAACAGAAATATGTGCACGATGGCATAAAAATATGGATTTTCAGGTAACTTAATTATCACTGAAATCCTAAAACTACACAGGGATCTTAAACTGGAGATTATGCATTCAAAAGATTCAAGAGACAATAAAAAACCTTGCCAGATTATAATTTCAAAGGGGACCTTTCAGTCCCTGAGTGCACACAGTTAATAAACAGATTAAAACAAAAAGTTTAATTAAAAAAACAACAATAAGAGCAGCTTTTAACTGACATAGCCATAATACTGAGGCCTTAAGAAAAGCACAGGAAAAAACTTTCAGCTTAACTGAAAACAAATAAAGGGGGGCGGACCGCCACCCATCCCAGGTTAGAATACCAAGGTAGCCCCAAATTATAAAGACTAAGAGGTGGTTTTAGAGGACGTGGTAAAAGAAGTTAAAAGAGGAGGTGACAATGTGGACAACATGGAAACTGTCCAACTGGACAACCCAGTGAACAATGACTAGAGTTGTTAAAGAAGTAATCTGAGAGTAAAAGATTTTGTAGGCAAGCATTAGTGAGAAACAGGTGCTTTAAAAATCATTCTATGGTGTTATACTACCAACAATATCATGATAAAATGCAAAAGATTCATTTTACAGGGAAATAATCCATATTTGGCTCAGATTGTGTGCATTCTTGATTTTTCCTCTTTGAGAGAAGTTAAATTTCAGCTCTGTGAAACAACCTTAACAAAGAGATGCAGCTGCCTGAAAACAAAGATAAAACTTCTGCAAACAGCAGAAGCCTGTCTCTGCTGAAAGGTCTGAAAAAAATTGTAACTCTACCTCTGCATGTGTCAAACTCAAGGTCCGCGGGCCAAAACCGGACCCCAGAAGTTTAGTGATTCTCTAGAAGTAGAGCCTTTTAATATGGTGATTGTGTGCTTGAATGTTATTTTGTCAATCAATAAGCAGTTTTGTCTACATTCTGCCACAATCTGCCTTTTGAAAATGTTTTGAATCTTGCTCTTTATGTATAAAAAAAAAAAAGAAAGAAAAGAAAAATTGGCTAAAGTTTGCAGACACAAAATGAACTTGGATTGAAGCTCTAACTAAGTTTATTTAATCTGAGATCCTCTCCAAATGCAACAGTATATGTCAGTCTACATGAGATACTAACAACTTCACCTACTGGTATAATATAAAGATCTGATTGAATATGTGAAACAAACAATGATGAAAGTTTTTCAACAGGTGATGCTCATCCAGGAGGAAGACAGTGTTCCTAGGAAATGCAGCTCATTCATTAACAATCAATTTTCTCCTATAGGTGGAAGTTTTGCTGACTAATCATAGGATGGATCTATGAAACATTATGAGCACAGAACAAA
Organism: Girardinichthys multiradiatus; assembly: GCF_021462225.1. NCBI lineage: Eukaryota > Metazoa > Chordata > Actinopteri > Cyprinodontiformes > Goodeidae > Girardinichthys > Girardinichthys multiradiatus. The sequence continues at coordinate 11,786,635 of NC_061807.1, read as the reverse complement.
TGACCAAGGTTCTGACTGACTTATGAACCTCACTGACCTGACAATGATAACATGACACCCAACAGATAACACCTTTAAGGTGGACCCACTAAGACCACCTTATTGATTCTTGGTGGATAAAAAAAAAAAGAATTGAAGTGTTCAAAACAGACCTTGTGGAAACAAAAGGGGTTATGAGGAAACAATGTGCATTTTAAGAATAATAGAAGTCAAATTATGTTCAAATTTTTGCAAATAAAAATGACTCTGACAGAGAAATAAGTAAGTAGTGTGTGAATGTGTGTGAATGGAAATCACTGATTTCATTGTAATGCATCTTTGAGGGACCTTAAAAGCGCTAATAAAGGTCTGATGTTCTGATGATCTTTGCCAAATTTATATCTTAATAAGGTTTCCAGAATCTTTTTCGAAAAATCATATAAAGATGGCAAAGGTTCTACCTGTATTGAAAATACTGATAACCATAAGAAAGTTCATAGATCCGTCTTCAATTTTTCACAATTCTTTTACAAACAGGGTATTTAAACTTTCATGTGGCCAAATGTCTGTGTTTGACTTTCTGTTCTTGTGAAATAAATGTCTGTTTCATGTTATGTAAAAATTAGAGTCCTGAATATTACCATAATAATATTAGGTCAGTTCTCTATGGTAAAACAAAAAGATTTTAACAGATGTTTAGACTTTTTCCAGCCAGGTTCAAAATTATTGAATTAGACTCAAACTTAACATAAGATGAAATTAACCTTAACAGAATTACTGGATTGGACTGAAATAGATAAAACTTGAGTTAATTGAAACAAACTTTAGTTACTTGAACTAAATACAAAGCTGACTGAAACTGTATGTTGTATCTATAAAACTGGGTAAGATAAACTAAGATTATAAGATATAATATGCCCTTCATTTTTTGTGTTCATCAGTGAGTGAGTTTTTATTTTTTATTTTTAATAAGAACTAAACAAAGCATTATTTATAATAATAGCAACTACCAAAAATATTGATCTCATTTTTAAATGTAATAAGGACTTACTTTATAAAATATGATAAAAAAGAATAATAAGAATTTGGAAAAACAGAGGCTTTAAACCTCTGCAGGAACAGCACTGACACTGTCAAAGGTAGATCCTAATACAGGAATCTGGAAGCTCACTCTGGAGTGGATAGTCAAAGTCCATCCAAGGACACATTTAGATGAGGCAGAGGGACAAATACAGGGCTTAGCTGAGAGCAAAGAGAGCAACATGCATCCTGCCCTAGCTGCTGTCCCACCTGAACTGTGGTCCCAATCATCAACTGATGTAGGACTTATAAAGGGGTTCCCACCATACAAGGTTAAACTAATATCTGAAAAAAGGCTATTAGTCCGTCAATACCCCTTCAAGCCAGAAGCTGAAGAAGGTACTAAGCCAGTAATACAAGATATGTTGAAGTCAGGAAAATTAAGAGAAGCACCTGACGCTACATGCAAGACATATCACACTGACATCGCTATTATTATCACAGCCAAACATAACTCTAAAAAGATGTGCCCTTTAAATCCAAGTACTCTAATACCTACTGCAGAAGATGGAAAACCACATTCTTATAAAGCAAAAGTTGAAGAAGACACCAAACCCAGACAAGACATTTCTCAAACCCTTATACCAGATTCATGTGTTGTGTTTGTAGATGGCTCAGCATCTAAAGATGAATATGGAAAGAATAGAGTTGGTTATGCAGTAACAACCATCGATAGGATAATATAAGCTAAATCTCTACCCAATACATGCTCAGCCCAAACAGCAGAATTATATGCTGTAGTAAGAGCATGTGAATTACATGAGGGACAAATACTTACTATATACACAGACAGCCAATACGTTTTTGGATCAGTACATCACCATGCTAAGATTTGGCAAAATAGAGGTTTTAAAACATCATCAGGGACAGAACTAACTCATTTCAACCTATTAAAGAGAAAATGTCAGATCTGCTATTTATAGACACAGACGTGCTGAAAGACGCCCAACAGTCAGCACCCAAGACAGAAATAAAGGCCTGGCTAAAGAGAGGAGCACAGAAAAAAGATGACATCTATCAGATAGAAGATAAACCAATCCTCCCAAAACATTTATACAACACAGCGGCTACAGTGACACATTGGGAAGACCCACGTGTCAAGGGGGGAATATGTCACATCTGGTAAAGCATTAATGCTACACTATAAATATTTCTGACTATGCAAATCATTTTTGCAGATCATGCATAATTTGTTGCAAACACGAGGGAAGAAATATTGCCTAGTTGTAATAGATGAACCTAGTGACACATTTCTTCCCCACATATGGTATCCCACAGATTATAAGGTCAGATAATGGAACTCATTTTGTAAATAAATTAATAGACTAAGTTCTAATGCATTAGGGTTTCAGTTAAAGATTAAGGAAAACAATGGAAGAAACAGGGAGGCCATGACCCGAATGCCTATCCCTGGTTAAATTATGGATGAGAATAACTCCAAATCAAACTGGTCTTACTCCATTTGCCACCTACTGTACATCATTGTATAACTCCACCCACTATATTCTGTGTCTGAGATCACGTGGCACCAAGTTGCTGATGTGAATTTGTATTCTCAAAGAAATAGTACATGGCAGACCGTTTTCTCTGCCCTCTGACATGAATGAAATAGATAAAGCACAACAGGAAACTTCATTAGCTGAGTGGATGAATAAAATGTTGCAGACAAAAGAAGAACAAATGTCCAGTGGTCTGCCGATAATCTCTGCTCCTATCCCACAGAATGAGGCCTGAAGACCTGGTCCTGATTAAGACACTCCACCGGAAGGATTGGAGCACTCCTCGGTGGAAAGGGCCGTTTCAAATACTCCTGACAACGCCCACAGCTCTGAAAGTAGCAGAGAGGCCTTCCTGGATCCATAAAAGCCACTGTAAGCCAGTTTTGCCGTTACAGGAGCCAGATCAACCGACGGGGTAGCAGAGGAAGTCCGGGTTCAAAGATGGCCCAGCGTCTCAAACCGGTGAAGAAAACAGCTGATCTGCGCCCAATTATAAAATGGCTCTCTGTAACATGTGGACAGGACTGATAAGCCTGAGCTTAATTCTGGTAGCAGGACTCTTTCTCTATCTAAAGCAGGATCCACAGGAGGTGATACCGCACCAGAAGAGATGGACATCAGACGGGACCCATCTCAGAACACTGACGGAAGAACATGACGCACATCCATTCCTACAGAATTTCTGGTATTGTTCATGGTGGCATATGCAACACTGAACTAGGTAGAAATACACAAAAATGAAGGGGACGATTATGATGACATGTTGTAAATAAATCACATCAAAAGCCTGAGTGTACTCATACATTGTATTTCATAAAATGACCTTACAACAGAAAATCGAAAGAAGTTGTTGCTTAAGTGAAATGAGAAAAAGTACAATGATGACATAAACAGGGCAGATTTTTTAATTCCTTTATTATATTTCACTGTTTTCATTAAGTATTCTTTTATTTTTATGATTTCAAGTATTATTCTTTTATTTTTATGATTTCAAGTATTATTCTTTTATTTTTATGATTTCAAGTATTATTCTTTTATTTTTATGATTTCAAGTATTATTCTTTTATTTTTATGATTTCAAGTATTATTCTTTTATTTTTATGATTTCAAGTATAATTCTTTTATTTTTATGATTTCAAGTATTAATCAACATTTAACTTTTAATGGTCGCCGAGGGCGGCGGGGCCGTGTGAGTATTTCCCACAAAATATAATCTGTTTACCGTCCGTGGGTTTTCGCTCATACAAAGTATTTTTCTTACTCGTTTTTATATTAAATGTTTTTACTTGTGATAAAAGGAGGGACTGTTGGATGGGTGCAAAAACTTGTTATCACTCATGTAAAAACTTTGTGTTGCAAGGCACCTGCACTATGCTTTCCTCCCTGTGTGTGTGAGATCATTGTTATCTCTGTGTGAACCAGCCTCCTTTCTGTCTCACACACACACACCCTGTCTGAACTGTCTGTTGAACTGTGCATATAAATAAAGAGATAGGGTGTCAAAAACTTTGTAGTTTCACTGCAAAGTGGGCTACCCTTGCTGCAAGTAACTCTGACTGTATCGTTCTTACCTCTGAGTTGACTAAGTAATACCTAACATCCATGTTGGGATAAAGAAAAGAAAGAAATGAAGAGTTTTGGAAGGACAATTGAAAATAAAGTAAAAGAATTTAAAATGATTGATTTAGAAATTAGTCAAACATCACCAATATCAATTATACCACCATGGATTCTACCAGAAGCAACAGTAGATATGTCAATAATGGAAAAGAAGCAAGATAAATCTTCCATAGTAGATAGTTATTCAGTACAGATACATTTAAATAATTATTATAGATATATTCAAATATATACAGATGCATCAAAAATAAATGGAAAAGTAGGAATAGCTTTTGTAGTACCAGAATTCAATCTAAAAATAGGAAATCGAATTACAGACGGCTTATCAGTATACGCAGGAGAAATATTGGCTATATTATTAGCTTTACAATGGGTAGAAGACATAAAACCATTAAAAACAGTCATTTGCTCAGATTCAAGCTCTGCATTATTAAGTTTAAAATATAATCAATCAGATAGTAGGATGGACATTTTATTAGAAATATTTCATACATTATACAGAATACAAAAAATGGGCTTGATAGTTATATTTGTGTGGGTTCCAGCACATATTGGAGTAGAAGGAAACGAGAGGGCAGATAAAATAGCAAAGAGAATCATTCAAAATCCTATTAGTTTTATAGTTACAACAAGTAAATCTGAGGGAAAGAGTATTGTTAAAGGAAAGCTGATGGAAAAATGGCAAAAAAGGTGGGATGAAGGAAAAACAGGAAGATGGTTTTATAAAATTCAGAAGATAGTAGGAGAAAGAAGAAATGGAAGACGAAATAGAAAGGAGGAAAGAGTGATAACAAGGTTGAGATTTGGGCATACAGGACTTAATTATACACTTTTTAAAATTCAAAAGCATGATACTGGTAAATGTGATTACTGTGGAAAATATGAAACAATAGAACATGTTATATTAGAATGTCATAAATATGAAAGAGAAAGAAGATATATGAGAAGAGAGTTTGAAGGTATTAAGGAAAGGGTTAATTTATTAGATATTTTGAGGAAGAATTTAGGGAGTAAACATGTACAAATAGTGATTCGTTTTTTAAAGAAAACAAAATTATTTAATAGAATTTGATTATAGTAGATAAAATTGTGAAAGTATGGAGGATATAGAAGGGTAGAATACAATGTAATGTGTAAGTATGTCTATTTGTATATATACATATAGGTAAGATATATTTATTTATTTAATTTGTAGAATTAAATATATATATATAAATAGATAGACCGACACGAACCACACTCCATACCAGTAAGTGGCGGTAATGCTACTAAAAGTTTGTTGCCAACCGCCAATAAAACCAACAAGAAGAAGAAGAAGAAGCTTGGGGTAGATTGGAGCTGGAGAGTTGACTTGTGTCGCTTGAAGGAGGTGTCGGCTAGGCGGTGCTCGAGCGGAGCGCGAAACTTCGGTGTGAAAACGCTGGTCTACTTAGAACCCCACAGTGGTAGAAATTATTTACTTTTGGAAGTGGCAGTAAAAGGCATAAACTAGTTTGTGACTGGTTCAGAATGGATACACAGGAGGACAATATGGACTTTAATGAATGGACGCCAGTAAGTAGAGGGAGAGGACGGGGAAGAGGTAAAGCAGAAGAAGAAAAAATGTTAGACAGCCAAAGGACTAAAAGAGAGCTGGAAGAAAACAGTTCTGAAGAAGAGAGAGAAGTTAGGAGGAAAATTGGAAGGGAAGAATGTAAAATAATATTAAAGATAAAAAATGAAGAAGAAAAAGAGAACCTGAGTCCTATTTCACTATCTAGAGAAATAAAAAAAAAGATAGGAGATGTTGAAATGGTGAAGGTATTGAGAGATGGAAATATACTGGTGTTGTGTAAAACCGAAGAACAAAGAAGGAAGGCTTTACAAGTTGAAAACATTTGCAAGAAGACGGTGACAGAGAGGAAGATTATAGGAGAAGATAAAATCATTTGGGGGGTAATTTATGGCATAACTCTGGAGGAAGATATAGACAAGTTAAAAAAAAGCATTGTTGGTGCAAAGATAAAAAATCTCAAGAGACTGACAAGAAATGTAAATGGAGAAAGAGTAGGAAGCCTGTCAATTTTAATAGACTTTGAAGAAAAGGTGTTGCCACAAAATGTCCAAATAGGATATCTGAGTTTTTCTGTGAGGCCTTTCATTCCTCCACCACTAAGATGTTATAAATGTCAGAGATATGGTCATATAGCAGCTGTCTGCAAAGGAAAACAAAGATGTCCAAAGTGTGGAGAAGATCACAGAATTGAAGATTGTGGGGAAGAAGTGCAGGAAAAATGTTGCAATTGTGGAGGGCAACATAGAGTTACATTCGGGGGATGTGAGGTAAGGAAGAAAGCAAAAGAAATTCAACAAATTAAAATGACTAAAAACATAAGCTATGCTGAAGTAGTCAAAAATGTACAGAAAGAAAGATTAAGGGATGAAGGTCAAATTAGGATTCAAGATTATCAACAAAGAAAAGTAGAATCAGAGGAAAATGTTACAATGTCTGTGGAAAAACTGATATTTGTAGCTTATGTCATTAACTGCACTGAACAGGCTAAACACAAAACAGAAAAGATTAAAATAATAGTCAGAGGAGCAGAAAAGTTTGTAGGGTTTAAAGAAGGATCTTGGGAAAACATTAATAAAAAGTTGGAAACAGATGGAAGGCAAGGAGGAACCCCAGCTGATAGAAACATATGATAATATTACAGTGGAATGAAAGAAGCTTAATAGCTAATGGACAGGAATTTAAAGGGTATATAGATGGAATTGAAGAAAAACCAGAAATTATATGTATACAGGAGACGTGGTTAAAACCAAAACTAGATTTTGTGTTTAAAGGGTTTAATAGTATCAGTAGGGATAGAATAGAAGGAAGTGGAGGAGGATGTGGAATATTTATAAAAGAAGGGATACAATATCAGATATTAGGAAAAGGTAAAAAGTTAGAATACATAGTAGTTGAAATTTACAATAAAAAAGAAAAATGTAAGATAATAAATTTTTATAATCCATGTAAAATATTATCATTCGAGTTGATGGATGAATTAATGGGGTATTTAGAAGGAAAAGTAATCTGGTGTGGAGATTTTAATGCTAACAGCACATTATGGGGAAAATGTAATGATAAAAATGGACAAGTTATTGAAGAAATAATGGAAATAAAAAATTTGGTATGTATAAATGATGGAAGAGGAACAAGAATTAATGTAAAAACAGGTACAGAGTCTGTGATTGATTTAACATTTATATCAAATTGTTTAGCTAATAACTGTGAGTGGGACATTGACAAAGATACAACAGTAGGCAGTGATCATTACCCCATTAAAATCATAACAGGAATATTAATAAATAACAGGAATACAGGGTTATATAAAAGATGGAAATTTAATAAAGCTGACTGGGAAAAATTTAAATATTTAAGTCAAAAGAAAATGGAAGAAATAGATGAGTTAATTGATATAAATAGTTTAAATATAAATATCTATAAAACAATCTTACAACAACAGAAGAGTCAATTAAAAAAGAGGGAAAAAAGAACGATAACAAAAAATTGTGCCATGGTGGACAAAAGAATGTAGTGAAGTAATAAAACTAAGAAATAAAGCATTTAAAATGTTAAAAAGTAACCCAATTTATCAGAATCTAATTGAGTACAAAAGAAAGCAGGCAAAGGTAAGAAAGATCATTAAACATACAAAAAGAGAATATTGGAGAAACTTTTGTAATACCGTAGGGAGAGAAACAAAAATTGATCAAATTTGGAAAACAATTAAAAGAATGAAGGGTATTAGAAAAGAATATGGATATCCTATATTAAAAATAAATAATACAACTATAACGGAAGATAAAGAAAAGCAGAAATATTAGCTAAAACATTTAGTAAAATTCATAGTTCAAATAATATTAGTGAAGAGGGAAAGAAAGGTAGGGAAATCACAAAGATGAAATATAAAGAATTAATGCAAAATAATGTAGATACAAATAAATTAATAAATGAACCATTTACAAAAGGAGAATTGAACTTTGTTACCAGGAAAACAAAAAATACATCACCTGGAAAAGATCAAATGTACTATACGATGATAGAACATCTTAATGACAAAGCAAAAGACAAAATATTAGAATTATATAATAAAGTCTGGGAGGAGGGAGAGCTGCCACAGAGCTGGAAGGAAGCAATAATTATTCCAATAGTTAAACCTGGAAAAGATAACACAAAACCAGAAAATTATAGACCGATCGCATTAACATCAAATATTTGTAAAATAATGGAAAAAATGATTAATAATAGATTAACATATTATTTAAATATTAATGGATATATATCTAGAAATCAAAATGGGTTTAGAAAAGGGAGAAGCACAAATGACTGCATTATGTTTAGAATATGAAATTAGGAGAGCACAAATAAACAAAGAAAATGTAGTAGCTGTATTTTTTGATATAGAAAAAGCATATGACATGATGTGGGTTGAAGGATTATTAATTAAATTAAATAAAATGGGTATTACTGGAAAAATGTTTAACTGGATTAAAGATTTTTTATCAAATAGAACAATACAAGTAAGAATTGGTCAAGAATTGTCAGGTAAATATATAATAGATAATGGTACTCCTCAAGGAAGTATTATAAGTCCTTTATTGTTTTCTATAATGATAAATGATGTATTTAAAAATATTGGTAAGGAAGTCGGTTGTTCACTATTTGCAGATAGTGGAGCTTTATGGAAAAGGGGTCGTATTATCAAATTTATTGAAAAGAAAATACAAGAATAGATTATTAGAATAGAACAATGGGCATATCAATGGGGATTTAAATTATCAGTAGAAAAAACAAAAGTAATGGTGTTTACACAGAAAAGGAAAAGAGAAAATATAAAACTAAAATTATACAATCAAGTTTAAGAACAAGTAAAAAATATAAAATTTTTAGGTATATGGTTTGATGAAAAAATTATATGGAAAGTACATATAGAAAAATCATAGATAAATGCAAACAAATATTAAACATTATGAGATGTATGGCTGGTATTGATTGGGGAGCAGATCGAACATCATTAAAAAGAATTTATACAGGATTAATTAGATCAAATATTGATTATGGAAGTATAATTTATGGATCAGCAGCAAACACACATCTTATAAAATTAGACAATATACAACATCAAGCTTTAAGAATCTGTACAGGAGCAATCAGAACCAGTCCAACAGCACCACTCCAGGTAGAGATGGGACAGATGCCATTAGATATAAGAAGGAAACAGTTAGCAATAAATTACTGGATAAACTTACAAAGCAATAATCCATATCATCCCACACGTGATATTTTAAAACCATGCTGGGAAAAATAAAAATAAACAGAGTTTTGGTTGGATTATTAATAACATAGCAGAAGAATTTAAAATATATAGAAATAAGTTCAATGTTGCCTTTGCCAGTAGTGCCACCTTGGCTATTACCAGAGGCAGTGGTGGATATGGTATTGATGGAAAAGAAAAAGGATAAGAAATGTATTTTAGATTCAAGTAAAATACAAGAATATATAAACAATTACTATCATTATGTCCAGATTTACACAGACGCATCAAAAACAGATGAAAAAATAGGAGTAGCATTTATAATAAGACAATTTAAAATAAAAGTAGGAAAAAGAATTACAAATGGATTATCAGTATATTCAGGAGAATTATTAGAAATATTGTTAGCAGTGAAGTGGGTGGAGGATATAAAACCATTAAAAACAATCATTTGTTCAGACTCAAGTTCAGCATTATTAAGTTTAAAACATAATCTTTCAGATGGTAGACCAGACATTTTGTTGGACATAAAACATACTTTATTTAGAATACAAAGGATGGGATTAATATTAGTGTTTTTATGGGTACCAGCCTATGTAGGAGTTGGAGGGAATGAGATGGCGGACAGGATAGCAAAGAAGGCAACACAAAACCACATTAGCTTTATAATTAATATTAGTAGGTCAGAGGCAAGAAATATAATTAAACAGAGAATCAGGAAAGAGTGGCAAAAAAGGTGGGATGAAGAAAGGAAAGGAAGATGGTTTTATAGAATCAACAAGATAGTAGGAGAAGTAAGAACTGGAGCAGAAAAGAGGAAAGATTAATTACAAGATTAAGATTTGGACATACAGGATTTTATTCTACATTGTTTAAAATAAAGAAACATAATAAAAGAAAATGTGATCATTGTGGAGAGGAAGAAACAATAGAACATGTAATATTAAAGTGTCACAAATATGAACAAGAAAGAACAATTGTGAGGAGAGAATTTGTAGGTATTAAAGAACATTTTATTTTGATAGATACTTTGCAAATAAGTTTAGGTAGCAAACATATTCAAATTAGTTAGATTTTTCAAAAAAACTAAATTAATAAATAGAATTTGATTGTTGTAATAGTAAATAAGATTTAAAACCATGAAGAACCGCACTCAAAACCAGTTGGTGGCGGTAATGCGCACCATAAAGTTATTTGCCAACCACCAAAAATAATACAAGAAGAAGAAGAAGAAGCTTAGGGGAGGTTGTCAAAAGTAAATAAAAGTCAACAGAAGAATCTGAAACCGGTGGTTGATGGTGTTTTCTTGTTCACCTTGCTGCTCCTTGACGACACTACTTCACATTGTACAGAATCTTCTGGTGTGTTTGGATTGCACTAACTGGGATGTTTTCAGGACTGCTACCAACAACCTGGATCAGCGCTTTGAATGCCTTGTTACTGAAAAGCGCTATATAAATAAACTTACCTTCCCTTCTGTGAGGACAGCTGTATACCAACATGCACCAGGGTGAGTTATAACAAGAATAAACCCTTGTTTACAACCAAACCCAGCCTCCCTGTTAAATTCAGAATATAATATAAAATTCTCCTCCTCACATATAAAGCCCTTAATGATCTAGCTCCATCATACATCAGAGATCTGATTGTTCCATATGTTCCTAACAGAGCACTTCGTTCTCAGACTGCAGGTTTACTGGTGGTTCCTAGAGTCTCTAGAAGTAGAATGGGAGGCAGATCCTTTAGTTATCAGGCTCCTCTCCTGTGGAACCAGCTCCCAGTTTTAATCCGTGAGGCAGGCACCCTGTCTACTTTTAAGGCTAGGCTTAAAACTTTCCTTTTTGATAAAGCTTATAGTTAGAGTGGCTTAGTTTATCAGGGAGGGAGCCTTCCTCCCTCACTGTTGGTTGGAGTAAGGGGGAGTCAGGTTTAGCGTAAACCGGGTCAGTTATGGTTGAGGTGCAAACACACCCTCCATTTCTGCTACCTGTGTGACCCCTTCTCTTTTCCAATGGTTATAATCAGTCTGACAGAGAGAGGTATCCCAATCGTTGTGGTTTTTAGTATAACAATGACCATCAGTGGGACCCTTTGTGGGGTGTCTTGAGACAGATGGCCGCTCACACTGAGCCTGGTTCTGCTGGAAGTTTCTTCCTGTTAAAAGGGAGTTTTTCCTCTCCACTGTCGCTACATGCATGCTGAGTATGAGGGATTGCTGCAAAGTCAATCCAAGCGACTGTTCACTGTCCCTACAGGAGGAGTGACTGCTGCAAGTCACTGACGCGATGCAATCTGCTGGGTTTCCTTAGATAGAAAACCTTTTAACCAACTGGAATAATAAACTGAATCTGACTGCACTGTTTGATGGTTAGGATCAATTGGAATGTATGTACCTGACTTGGAATCTGTATGATTCAATTGAATTGACTTTGTAGAGAGCCTTGAGGCGACATGTGTTGTGCATTGGCTCTATATAAATAAAACTGAATTGACTCATCAGGCCTAACGCTCCCACCAGGTTTAGCGTTTACCTTTTCGATAGTTTTCCTTGGAGCACTCCCTTCTCCACTACTCACTTCAACCGTGCTTTTTTTCCTTGCCTTTTTAGTTTAGCCAGTTTCCATTTCTGAAATTCCCTCATCACCATCAAAACTATGATCCATTGCTACGCTAACCACACAGTTTGGTTACATTCATTCATGCTTAAAAACTTAAAATAACCCAAAAGCAAAATAATTTTTAAGACATTAAATTAAATATATCCATGTGAGGAATATGATAATTTTTGTTCTTTTTGACAGGTCTATGTAGAATCAGTGCAACACCTTGTTTTCTGCCTTTCATTTTCATGATCAACAACCTAATCATTCTTGCCAAAGATTTTATACACAAATTCCCATTTTTTTAAAGTTCCCCCCTAAACTTTTATTTTTCAAAATTCAGGTTTTTATGTTTGTGTATATATATATATATATATATATATATATATATATATATAATCACAAGACATGTCATCTCAAGGCACTTTATACAGACCGATTTCAAATCAAGTACATTTATTCCAGGTTCCACTTGGTCAAAAATATATCATTGATCATTACCATGAACAACATTGGACTAAATAGGCTACCTTGAGGTTCTCCACAGAAAATTAAAGGAATTCTTTCTCCAGTTGTACCTTTATAGTTCTTCCAAATTAGAAATGACAGATCCAATTATATCAGTTTTATGAGGAGGCCCTAATAAAACTGCTATGGGGTGCCATTTGTAAAGTTAAATATTCAAATATTGACGGCAAAATGTTGAGTTAATTTAGTCGTAAGAGAAAAAACAGGGATTCATTTTTCAGTGTCTTTCATATATTTAAAAAAATGTCACAGTCCCAAACTAAATATTCGATTAGCACATTAAATATTTGATTTATGAACAAAATATTTAGCTTGTCAATAAAACGACACCACATACGCTCCTTTGAAAGTGCATCATAAACTTTTTTACTATTAAAAATTATCACCTTGTGCTTCTATTTCAGATTCCAAGCATAACAATGAATTCATTGTGTTTTTTGCCTTTCTTGAATCCAGTTTGACTTGGTGAAAGATAATTTTGCATAACCTTTCAGGTTGTATTATTAAAAATTCAATGCCTAATTGTGGCTAGAGATAAATTTATGACTCACTAGCTGATACTGCAGCACCGCAGATTTTACTCTCTGCACACTCAGATTAATTGAACACAAAATTAGTAGCCAGTTGTCAAACTCAAGATAAATCAGCTGTCCAAGCTGCTCTTTAGCTTTTACCAACTGGCTTCAATAATTGAAAAGGTTTTTGTTTTCTTGAGCAAATGAAGACATAGGGTGGTTTCTCCTTTGGAGCTGCTACATAAATGACCCCTCTGGCCACTAAAAGGTCTTCACCACACACTCAGAAGAATCAGAACCAACTTTATTAACCAGGTTTCAGGGGACAGTAAGGACCATTTACTAGGATTAGTAGGAAACTAGGTTTTAACATGAAATATTTCAACAACTTTCTCAAACAAGATGACTGATCTCTGAGCAGTGAAGAAATAACAACAATGATCTCTCAGCAACAATGATGGTGACTAAAGAAACTGGAACTAAAATACATATTTTAACCAACTGGACCTCAGAGCAGTTCTGACTATTTCAGTTTAACAAACTCAGCAGAAGATCCAATTTGAACAAAACACTGTGCATGTAGAGGCTGAGTGAATGTGGTCTGGACTCTGTGGAGGAGAGTCATGGTTCTAGAGACGCTCTAGAAAGACAGAAGACCTGCTCTGTGATCCAGATACACTCCTATTCTGTAGGAAATTGGACATGGCAGTCGGATTAATTTTTTGTGACAAAATGTGAAAAACATTGTGTTACAACATAATTGCCAAACATCGTAAGCGGATTAACTGGCTTCTCCAGTGGTGACATTCTTGTATGAATGTCCTATAACAACTACTTCTCTCCACTCCACCTCCCAGTAACAACGTCCAGTCAGACTCTCTCTACTCAGAACCGGTTTATTGTAAAAGATATTACCTGACATATCAAACTGTGTCGGTGATGTCACTTTTCTGTTGCCCTTAGAAAGTGCCAGCCTCCTGTTTGTTGTGTTTGGATCCAGAGTGATTTCTTGTGAATATTTTAAGAATTCAGCTCTGGTCTTTGGTTCTGGTTCTGACAGTAAACCATCTCCTTCAGTGACTGTCATTGAGATGTTTGTCCATGTGTCTCTCAGGATGTCCTGTAGTTTATCTCTGAGCTCTGACACAGCTGCTGTCACATCCTCAAAGTATCTCAGAGGACGAATATTGATGCTGGATGAGTGTGTAGACTCACTGAGTGCTGACAGTGAGGGGTAGTTGTGGAGAAACTGGTTGTGATCCTCTGTGTTTGAGAGCTGCTCCAGCTCAGCATCTTTCCTCTTCAGCTCAGTGATCTCCTGCTCCAGCTTCTCCTGAAGATCTTTGACTCGACTCACTTCAGTTTCCTGCTGAGATCTGATCTGCTGCTTCACATCAGAGCTTCTTTTCTGGATGAGACGGATCAGCTCAGTGAAGATCTTCTCACTGTCCTAACTTAAGATACAGTGAAATAGATAAAACCATCAAAAACAGAATAATACACTTAATGGTTAATAAATCCCAATCCAAACAAAATGGTCTTTAGTATTTATTCAAAGATTCAGGGGCAGATCTACAGTTTTGCTGTAATGTAATTTAAAACAAGAGTATTCTTTTCAAAATAACTCGTATTATTAGTTTTTTTGTTGTTGTTTTTTTTACAGCAAACTGACCCGACAAGGTAAGAGACACTGCCACAGATAACACAAACGCTTTTAACTGCAAATGAAAAGATAAATACAATCCCCATTGGTTTCGTGTGAATCCTGAAAGAACCTCAGTCAATTCCTACAGGAGTGAAGAAATGTATGGGAGTGACTACTTTATTGAAACCCTTGAATGAAAACTGATTTTCTTTAGGCCTATAAATCCTTAAAGAATCAAATATATGTGAAATCATTAGCTTTTTTTCCAGTGAGTCAGGCACTTTGCAGAATTGCCAAACATATAAGCAACTTATGCTCTTTAAATGTTTTCTTACTTGCCAGGAAGATGTCACGACTGTAACTGTTCTTTTTTTATTTGTACTTACTAGTGATGTAAACATTTAAATGGAGCAGCTGTGGCTCAGGAGGCAGGGTGGTTAGATTGCTGGCCCCTCCTGTCCACATATGTAATTCTTCCTAGGCAAGACACTGAACCCCAAGTTGCCCCTGATGCTGTGGATCGGAGTGTGAATGTGACAGTGAATGGGCTTAGGTCTCCCTGGTGAACTGGTTGGCACCCTGCATAGAAGTGCCTGGCACAAGTGTGAGTGTGTGTAGAAGGGTGAATGTTGACTTGTAATGTAAAAGCACTCTGAGTGGCTGAAAAAACTAGAAAAGCACTATACAAGTACAGTCCTTTTACCATATAGAGCCAATTATAGGATCAAGTCGTTGAGATAATAGATACAGACAGGTGCAGATCACACACTCAGAAGAATCAGAACCAACTTTATTAACCAGGTTTCAGGGGACAAACATGAATTTTAACTTGGGTTTCCATCACTTGCATCGTAAATCAAACATCAGTCTCTCACAACAAACACAGTAAGTAAAAAAAAAAAAAAAAAAACACCGTAGAGGGATGAAGTAAGGACCATTTACTAGGAAACTAGGTTTTAAAATGAAATATTTCAACAACTTTCTCAAACAGGATGACTAAGTTAATGTTCAGACACACATCAAAGCTAATATTACAGGACTTCCTAGCTGAGCTTTTATTTCAGTTCAAGTCATATTTCCTCCCACCTGATCCCAAACAGTTCTTCTGATATGAAATATGTTAAAGAACTAGATTTGATGAAAATGTCCTGATTGATGATGATCATGATAATTACAGTTTCCATCAGCTCATCTGTACATGGATTTGAACAACAACAACATTTGGTCTGACAAAGCAATAAATGAGAATGTAATTAGTTTAGGTGAATAAAAATCCTCCTGAGCAGTGATAGCCTCCATGGCTGAACAGAAACAGGAAGGGGCAGCACCCAAACAAACTCCAACATCAACAAAACAACAAACAAGATAACAAAGTAGCTCCATAAAGACAGCTGATCTCTGAGCAGTGAAGAAATGACACAACAATGAGCTCTCAGCAACAATGATGGAGACTAAAGAAACTGGAACTAAAACACACATTTTAACCAACTGGACCTCAGATCAGTTCTGACTATTTCAGTTAAATAAACTCAGCATTTCCCACAGTGACAAAAACTCCAGCATGTAGAGACTGAGTGAATGTGGTCTGGACTCTGTGGAGGAGAGTCATGGTTTCAGAGATGCTGTAGAAAGACTCTGGAGGAAACTGGACCTGGTACTAGAGTAAGAATGTTGGGCTGTGATAAAACATGTAACAGTTTATGTAACAATCTAATGACCAAGATTTGTTATTGTATCCAAATAAACATGTATCTGAATCTCCTGCACTGCAGATGTTCTTGTATGAAACTGCTACATTTTTAAAAATCTAATTTGACAGTTATTCTTTCTTTTCTATATAACAGGTCAATCTATATAACATGTTAATGTCTGTCATTGTTTACATAATTATGCAACGGTTAGACGTTAAAGAGGTAGCTATGTGGTTGCCTGGTTTTGTATAGTCCTTTCCTGGTTTTCGTACTGTTATTACTGTGGCTTCCTTCCAGACTCTGTTATGTAATTCTAAAATGTCTTTCTATGACTCACTAAGATGTTTTCCCATACTTGTACTCGTAATCTTCCACTCCATCTGGGACCGGGTCGCGGGGGCAGCAGACTCAGTAGAGACACCCTGACGTCCCTCTTCCCAGACAACTCCTCCAGGGGGGAGCCCAAGGCGTTCTCAGGCCAGCCAAGAGAAACAGTCCCTCCAGTGTGTCCTGGGCCGTCCCCTGGGCCTCCTCCCGGTGGGACGTGCCCGGAACACCTTCCGAGGAAGGCGTCCAGGAGGCATCCGCTATAGATGCCCGAGTCAACTCAACTGGCTCCTCTCGATGTGGAGGAGCAGCGGCTCTACTCCGAGCCCCTCCTGGATGGCCGAGCTCCTCACCCTATCTCTAAGGGAGTGCCCAGCCACCCTACGGAGGAAGCTCATTTCAGCCACTTGTATCCTGGATCTCATTCTTTCAGTCATGACCCAAAGTTCCTGGCCATAGGTGAGGGCAGGAACATAGACCTACCGGTAAATCAAAAGCTTTGCTTTTTGACTTAGCTCTCTCTTGACCACAACGTACCACAGTGTCCCCATTACTGCTGCAGCCACACCGTCTGTCGATCTCCCGCTCCATTCTCCCCTCACACGTGAACAAGACCCCAAGATACTTGAACTCCTCCACTTGAGGCAGGAACTCATCTCCAACATTAAAAGGACAAGCCACCCTTTCCCGGTCTAGAACCATGGCCTCGGACTTAGAGGAGGTGGTCTACATCCCAGCCGCTTCACACGCGGCTGCGAACCGCCCCAGTGCACGCTGTAGGTCTTGGCTTATAAGTCTCTGCTCTCTTTAATAGTGTGTTCTCCTTTCATTTGCCCTTCTTCACTAATATTATTTGACCTATCAATTTTAATAAAAGCTTAAGCCATCATTGCTGCTTTCTCAAAATGTTTTTATAGAACACCAATTCACAACACGTTGTCTCAAGACTCTTTACAAAGTCAATTCAATTTGATCATACAGATTTTAAGTCAAGTACGTACATTCCAATTAATCCCATCAAACAGTGCAGTCGGATTCAGTTTTCTATTCAAATTGGTTAAAAGGTTTTTCTAAGGAACCCTAGCAGATTGCATCGAGTCAGTGACTTGCAGCATTCCCTTTTCCTGCATAAGCATGTAGCGACAGTGGAGAGGAAAACTCCCTTTTAACAGGAAGAAACCTTCAGCAGAACCAGAACCAGGACCAGGCTCAATGTGAGCGGCCATCTGCCACGACTGACTCGGGGTTTGAGAGAACAGAGCAGAGACACAAAAAGAACACAGAAGCACTGATCCAGGAGTATTTTCTATGGGAAGAAAAAAATAAAGTTGCTCCTTTAGTGGCTTCATCTACATTGTAGCCATAGCTGCAGACTAACACAGGTGGGGCAGCCATACAATCAGCGCCACTGGGTACTCTGACCACCGCCAGCAGGCAAGGCGGGTTAAGTATCTTTAAGGTGAACAACATTTATCTGACAAACCAAGTTCAGGGACTCATAAACAGTGGATCATTAAATGTAACAATTGAAAAGCCTAATTAATTACAAAATTAAAATATGGTTATTCTCAGAATCACAATATCAACACTTCAGTTGTAAGACAATCATTTTATTGGAATTAGTTGCTTACATAAAACATAATCTAACAAATACAGGATATCTCGACACACAGCTGTTCTTCAGCCAGGAAGGTCATCCTTAAAGTGGTCGGTGGTCTCTCTAATGCATCTGGACTCTGAATGCTGTAGTGTGAATACAAAAGTAAACAAGTCAATGAAAGCAACCTTCCTGGATGAGCTTGGTTCTGATCTCTAGGGCAGGTGCACAAAGTCATGATGCCGGGCCATGTGGGATACTGCTCTTCAAAGAGAGGCTGATGGTGTGTGTTTTTCAGGATCGAATATTTAAGACAAATAGAAAAGGCGTACAGAAAGGAGCCTTGTTTGAAGAAAGCCTTGAGCTACAGCCACCAGGCCCAGGAGCTACAGCCACCAGGCCCAGGAGCTGGGGAACTGGGGCAACACGGTGCTGGTGCTTAGGAACTGGTGAGGCATTGTGATATTGCTGCTGTTAAACTCTTTATAAGACTGCAAAATGCCACCTAAAAAGAACACTGGATTAGAGGAGGAGCTGGAGAAATAAAGAAATC
Source organism: Girardinichthys multiradiatus (assembly GCF_021462225.1). Lineage (NCBI taxonomy): Eukaryota > Metazoa > Chordata > Actinopteri > Cyprinodontiformes > Goodeidae > Girardinichthys > Girardinichthys multiradiatus. The sequence goes on along the minus strand of NC_061807.1, from coordinate 11,767,716 downwards.
ACTGAACTTCATGCCTGGGGAGATCGACAAAGTAGCAACGCAACAAGAGAAACTTTTGAATTTAATGGAAAAAGTCAGTAAACTAGAGAACATGGTCAAAGAAAAAGACAAAAAATTGAAAATTTAGAAAAGAGAATTGAAGATCTGGTGTATGACATAATCATACAAGGACTGGAAACAAAACACCAGACATGCAAGAGCTGCATTAACTTATAGGGAGGAGGGAAAGAAAGAAGAACTAGAAACACTAGAACAGCAAATTATAAAGTTTTTTGAGAGTAACTTCAAAGCCTGTAACAGCCTTTCAAAAAAGGATGAGAAGGCGAGACCTGTTACAATTGTCAGGTTCTGGAACAGGAAGTATAAAACTCAGCTTCTTAAACAGGCAACAAAACTAAAGGGCTACTTAAATGAGCACTTGACTCCAAAGAAGGCAGAAATGGCCAAACAAGCTCGTATTCTCAAGAAACAAAACAATATTACAGCAACATGGACCAGAAATTGTAAGGTGATGATACGACCCAAGGACAGAACATGAGTTTTAAAGAAATAATAGACTTAGGCAAATATAGATAAGGTTGTATAAATGCTACTTATCAAAATAGAATCATTAACTGAAAGTAAATAAAATAAATTCACTAATGTCTGGTGTAACAAAATAATCACATTAATGAGGAAAAAGGCACCTATTAATAATAGCAACCAGTCATATTTCATCCAATGATTTAGGGATGCATCAAAGGATCCTGGACTACAAGCATCAAATAATATTTACAACAATTTGTGCAACCATTTAGTATTACAGCAATATCAGAAACACGGTTTAATGAAGATAACATAGTTCATTTTGAGTTAGATGGTTATGATTTGAATTAAAAATAGAGCAAATAGAACAGGTGGAGGAGGTGCTATTTATATTCACACAAAATTCAGATTTAAAGTGATTGAAAATATGACATTAACAATAAAATTATGGTGAGTTGTTTATATCGGTCACTGGGCTCCAGTTTGGAAATATTTATAGAGTGGGTTGAAAAAACACTTTTAAGAATAGGTAACAAAAAATAGTTATCTGTGGGGATTATAATATTTATTTGATAAATCTAAATCAACATAAAACAACTGATGAATTAATCAATAAGATGTACAATATGAGTCTATATCCAACTATTACAAAACCCAGTAGAATTACATAACACAGTGCTACTCTCTTTGACAACATTTTTACAAATAATATGGAGTCTACAAATGTCAGTGGCCTAATGATCTGTGATATAACTGACCATCCGCCTGTCTTTACATTATATGATAATAACTGTAATTACCATAAAGCTCCCCAAAAACCCATATATAAACGACTAAGAACCAAAGATGCAATTAACTCGTGAATTAACAGGACAAGACTGGAATACTGTATATACAGAGAAAGAGGTGGATTGTGCTTTTGATAAATTCTTAGATATTTTTAGTTCAGCATACAATAGAAACTGTCCAATTCATCAATTTAGTAAAAACAACAGTTATAAAATGTCCATGGTTAACTGAGGGTTTACAAAATGCTTGTAAGCAAAACAAATACTTACAATACAATTAATCAGATTAAAGAAGGACGAATCTGAACATATATATAAAATATATAAAAACAAATTGACTGATATAAGAATTAGTAAGAGATTATATTACACCAGTCTTTTAAATAATAAGAATAACACTAAGAGAGTCTGGGGAATATTTAATACTGTTATAAAAGGGAATACAAAAAAAAAAAAAAAAAAAACATATCCAGACTACTTTAGTGATAAGAAGAGTGATAATTATAATATGAATGAAATTATAGATATAGTTTCAATAATTTATTCATTAATGTTGGCCCAGACTTGGCAAATAAAATCCCTAAGTGTATAAGAAATATTAATTGGATAATTCATCCATAGAAATAAATTCAAAGACAATATTTTTGTCTGGAGTAACTGAGGTAGAATTAATGGATATTGTTAATAAGTGTAAGAAAAAAATCATCTATGGACTGTTATGATATAGATATGACATTAGTAAAAAGAATTATACATAGTATCTCTAAACCATTCACATATATATATGTAATCTATCATTTCAAACAGGAACTTTTCCAAGTAAAATGAAAATTGCTAAAGTAATACCACTATACATGAATGGAACACAATTTCACTAACTATAGACCTATCTCTCTGCTCCCTCAGTTTTCTAAAATCTTAGAAAAACTCTCAAATAATAGAGAAATTTATAGAAAAACATAATATAATCAATGAATGTAAGTATGGGTTTAGGTCAGCTAGGTCAACATTGATGGGCATAATGGTGGAAGAGATTGCACATAGGTTAGATAGGAAGAAATATGCAGTGGGAATATTTGACTTAAAAAAAGCCTTTGACACTCATCAATCATAAAATATTACTCAAAAAACTGGAAAAATATGGCACTAGGGGAGTGGCTTTGATTCAAAGCTACTTTGGGTGTATTCCCACTTGCCACTTTTGGTCCGCTTTAAACGGACCAGAATTCGTTTTCCCCGTTGGTCCAGACCGAGACCCACTTTTTGAGGCGGTTTCGGTACGCTTCCAAACGGACTCTGGTGCGGTTCGCTTATGGTCTGAATACGAACCGGCCCCAATCCGAACCAACTGCAGAAAACGCACGTCTCTTTGGACTTAACAAGCCACCGTGGCCGATAGCAAAGGTGTATGTTATACTCAAAACAAAGCTGGCCAGCTGATTGTTGCAACACCGGGCATGTGGGACCGGGCACGCAGAGCACACCGTCTTCTTCAGCGTTCAACACGCATTCTCCATCGCTGTTCCAAACGTATAAACAGAATGTCGCAAAGTCTGCGTTGAATGAGCTGCTCTTCACCTTCACAATAATATAGCAGCTGGAATAATGGCACAAATATGCAGAAGAGAGGTGCTGCACGCAGCACGTCTACAGTTGCTTTTCTAAATTTCCGGGTCTGTGCTCTGTGCCACCCCCCTCATTTCTGTCCAATCATCGACACCCTCGTGGCTTTGTTTACAAATAATAGTTCACTTGCAAAAAGTACAATGTGAAAGAAAACCGCACCAAACAAAAAGATAAAATAAAGTCCAGTTTTGCTCCGGACCGAACAAGCGGACTTTCCTGGTGTGAATAATGAAGAGACAACAGAATGTGAGTATGGGTGAGTTTGAATCAGGGTATTTGGGCATTGCTTGTGGGGTCCCACAGGGATCTGTATTGGGTCCGATGATGTTTAATTTACATATTGATGATATATTTAATGTATCTAAATTATTAAACTTAATTTTATTTGCAGATGACACCAATATATTTTACCCTATTGATTGTTATAGTAATTTAGTATACAATATAAATAATATAAATATATGAACTAATTAATGAACTATAAAAGTTTACTACATCCCCTCTTTATACTCTTTATACAAAAATGTGAGTTATACATAAAGGATTTTGTGATCACACTAAATACTTTATTCTGGCAGTCTAAATTGCTAAACTTTTTTGATTTAGTGGATTTTTATTCTGCACAACTTCTATATAAAGCCAGTAAAAATATATTACCCACTAACATCCAAAAGCTCTTTACACAGAGAGAAGGGGGTTATTATTTGAGGGGCTGTGGTAACTTTAAGGTCCAAGTGGTGAGAACTACTAGGAAAAGTTTGTGTGGTATTAAACTTTGGAACCGATTGGGATCACAGCTCAAGCAATGTCCAAATATTCATCAATTTAAATCAAGAAATAAAGAAACAGTTTGGTCACAATACATGGTTATTGGCAAGGGGGTCTGACTGGATGTGTAATTTATATTTGTATATTGTGGTTATAATAACTATATATTGAATATGGTAATTATTTTCTTTATGTATGTTATCGATGTAATATGCTATGCTGATATGACAGTGAAGATTTAATTATCAAGCTGTAAATGGCAACAATCATGTAATTTCTTAAGCAAAGTGAACAAGGGGTGGGACTGAATAAGATTTTCTTCATCCCACTGCTTTCCAAGTCATTGTTAGTATTATTATCACTAGTATTATTGTTATTTTTGTACTCTGTAGTACACTATCTTTTTATTTATTTTTGTATTATATGCGTTTTCTTACTGGCTTGGAATAAACCTTTAAATAAAAAAAAATAAAAACATTTGGCTGAAAATTGATTGGATGGTGAACAAAACTATACAGGTCCTTCTCAAAATATTAGCATATTGTGATAAAGTTCATTATTTTCCATAATGTCATGATGAAAATTTAACATTCATATATTTTAGATTCATTGAACACTAACTGAAATATTTCAGGTCTTTTATTGTCTTAATACGGATGATTTTGGCATACAGCTCATGAAAACCCAACATTCTTATCTCACAAAATTAGCATATTTCATCCGACCAATAAAAGAAAAGTGTTTTTAATACAAAAAACGTCAACCTTCAAATAATCATGTACAGTTATGCACTCAATACTTGGTCAGGAATCCTTTGGCAGAAATGACTGCTTCAATGCGGCGTGGCATGGAGGCAATCAGCCTGTGGCACTGCTGAGGTCTTATGGAGGCCCAGGATGCTTCGATAGCGGCCTTTAGCTCATCCAGAGTGTTGGGTCTTGAGTCTCTCAACGTTCTCTTCACAATATCCCACAGATTCTCTATGGGGTTCAGGTCAGGAGAGTTGGCAGGCCAATTGAGCACAGTGATACCATTGTCAGTAAACCATTTACCAGTGGTTTTGGCACTGTGAGCAGGTGCCAGATCGTGCTGAAAAATGAAATATTCATCTCCATAAAGCTTTTCAGCAGATGGAAGCATGAAGTGCTCCAAAATCTCCTGATAGCTAGCTGCATTGACCCTGCCCTTGATAAAACACAGTGGACCAACACCAGCAGCTGACAGCACCCCAGACCATCACTGACTGTGGGTACTTGACACTGGACTTCTGGCATTTCCTTCTCCCCAGTCTTCCTCCAGACTCTGGCACCTTGATTTCCGAATGACATGCAGAATTTGCTTTCATCTGAAAAAAGTACCTTGGACCACTGAGCAACAGTCCAGTGCTGCTTCTCTGTAGCCCAGGTCAGGCGCTTCTGCCACTGTTTCTGGTTCAAAAGTGGCTTGACCTGGGGAATGAGGCACCTGTAGCCCATTTCCTGCACACGCCTGTGCACGGTAGCTCTGGATGTTTCTACTCCAGACTCAGTCCACTGCTTCCGCAGGTTCCCCAAGGTCTGGAATCGGCCCTTCTCCACAATCTTCCTCAGGGTCCGGTCACCTCTTCTCGTTGTGCAGCATTTTCTGCCACACTTTTTCCTTCCCAAAGACTTCCCACTGAGGTGCCTTGATACAGCACTCCGGGAACAGCCTATTCGTTCAGAAATTTCTTTCTGTGTCTTACCCTCTTGCTTGAGGGTGTCAATAGTGGCCTTCTGGACAGCAGTCAGGTCGGCAGTCTTACCCATGATTGGGGTTTTGAGTGATGAACCAGGCTGGGAGTTTTAAAGGCCTCAGGAATCTTTTGCAGGTGTTTAGAGTTAACTCGTTGATTCAGATGATTAGGTTCATAGCTCGTTTAGAGACCCTTTTAATGATATGCTAATTTTGTGAGATAGGAATTTTGGGTTTTCATGAGCTGTATGTCAAAATCATTTGTATTAAGACAATAAAAGACCTGAAATATTTCAGTTAGTGTGCAATGAATCTAAAATATAGGAATGTTAAATTTTCATCATGACATTATGGAAAATAATGAACTTCATCACAATATGCTAATATTTTGAGAAGGACTTGTAGGTAAGGATTAACAAAGACACCACAACCAATTGTTAAACAAGATGGTTAAAGCGCTGTATTCTGGTTCTGTGTCCATCAACCCATCGCTGTCCTCCCGACTTCCTTTAAAGTAAGGTAAGGTAAGTTTATTTATATAGCGCTTTTCAGCAACGAGACACTCAAAGCGCTGTACATACAATTACAATACAATCACAAAGAAAATAAACACAGATACAGAAAAACAAATCAAATGATAAAATCAAACAACAGTGGTAATTTAAAAAAGTAAAATAAATAGAATAGAATAGAATGATGGATAAGAAAATGAAAGGAAAACTGGACTGAAAACGTAACCAACAATGTTTAGATGGCACAGTCAAAGGCCACTCTAAACAAATAAGTTTTTAATCTTGATATAAAGCAACTTAGGGTTTCAGCGCTTTTACAGAAGACCTGAGAGGTCTGGCTGGTTGATACACTGACAACAAGTCTGTAATGTATTTTGGTGCTAAGCCATTCAGTGATTTATAGACTAACAGAAGTATTTTAAAGTATATTCTCTGAGCTACAGGGAGCCAGTGTAGGGACTTTAGAACCGGGGTGATGTGCTCCACTTTCTTAGTTCTATTGAGGACGCGGGCAGCAGCGTTCTGGATCAACTGCAGCTGTCTGATCGACTTTTTTAGGCAGTCCTGTGAAGACACCGTTGCAGTAATCAATTCTACTAAATATGAACGCATGAATTAGTTTTTCAAGGTCCTGCTGAGACATTAGTCCTTTAATCCTGGAGATGTTTTTTAGGTGATAGAAGGCCGACCTAGTTACTGTCTTTATGTGCCTCTGAAGGTTCAGGTCTGAGTCCATCACTACACCCAGCTTTCGAGCCTGACTGGTGGTTTCTAGCTGTATTAACTGAAGCTGTGCGCTAACTTTTAAACGTTCTTCCTTTGGTTCAAAGATTATTACTTCAGTTTTGTTTTGATTCAGTTGAAGAAGATTCTGGCCCATCCATGCATTGATTTCTTCTAAGCATTTACCCAGCGCTTGAATGGGTTCATGGTCACCTGGTGTCATTGTAACGTATAGCTGTGTGTCGTCTGCATAGTTATGATAACTTACGTTGTTGTTTATTAAAATCTGAGTGAGGAGGAGCATGTAGATATTGAATGGGAGGGGCCCTAAGATGGACCCTTGGGGAATGTCACATGTGATTTTTGTGGTCTCTGATGTAAAGTTACCTATTGACACAAAAAAGTCCCTGTCCTTCAAGTAGGATTTAAACCAGTTGAGTGCTGTACCAGAAAGGCCGACCCAGTTTTCCAGGCGCTCTAATAAAATGAACAACAGTGTCGAATGCTGCACTAAGGTCCAATAATACCAGCATTGTGGTTCTTCCACAGTCTGCATTTATACGGATGTCATTGAACACCTTGACAAGAGCAGTCTCTGTACTGTGGTGAGCAGGAAGCCTGACTGGAAGACATCGAAACGGTTGGTCGTTGTTAGGAACTTGTTCAACTGCTGAAACACAGCTTTTTCAATAATCTTACTGATGAAGGGGAGGTTTGATCTAGGCCTGTAGTTCTGTAGTAGCAGCTTGTCCAAGTTGCTCTTTTGCAATAGAGGTTTGATAATTGCTGTTTTTAGGGCCTGGGGGAAAACACCTGACAAAAGGGACGTGTTTATTATTTGTGTTAAATCAGATGTTATTACAGGCAAAGCTTTCTTAAGGAAAGCTGTGGGTAAAAGATTGAGACAGCAGGAAGAAGAGCTTAGTTGCTGTACGATTTCTTCTAAGTTTTTGTAGTTTATTTGGTGAAATTGGGAAATTTTGTCAAAATCAGTTCTAGTTGGAGACAACTTTGGTACTGGAGTTGATGTGGATGTGCTGACTGCCTCTCTGATCTTTTGGGTTTTTTCAGTGAAGAATTTCGCAAATTCATTGCAGGCCCTGGTAGAGTGGAGTTCAGATGCTACAGTTACAGGAGGGTTTGTTAACCTGTCGACCGTGGCAAATAATTTACAAGCATTGTTAATGTTTTTACTGATGATCTCAGAAAAGAAAGATTCCCTTGCATTTTTCAGTTGTAGGTTATATCTGTATAGTCTCTCTTTATAGATAATATAGTGAACCTGGAGTCCAGTATTTCGCCACCTGCGTTCAGCTTTTCAACACTCCTTTTTTCACTTCTGACTGGTGGAGCACTTCTCCACGGAGACATTTTCTTCCCAGAAACAACTTTCACTTTAATTGGACCAATTGAATCAATGATGTCAGAGATTTTAGAATGAAAGTTATCTACCAACTCATCTACAGTGTTACAGGGCAAAGTGGAGGTTGAAGAGTAAATCTGGTTAAAGGTTTCAGCAGCATCGTCCTTAAAGATGCGTTTTCTTATCATGTCTCTTTGGCAAACTGAGTCATTGCAGATGATGCTTTCAAAAATAACAGAAAAGTGGTCAGATAGAGCAACATCAGTTACAGACACCTTGGAAATGTTTAGACCCTTAGTGATGATCAAGTCAAAAATATGTCCGTTTGTGCGTTTGCTGTTTAACATGTTGAGTCAAACCAACAGTTCTAAGAGTGTCACATAGATCTATTGCACTTCTGTCTTCAGGATTGTCCATGTGAATGTTGAAGTCTCCCACAATAATTAAACAGTCATAATCAACACATCACAGATAAAAGCTAATTAAAATCACTGATAAAGTTTGTTTTGGACTTAGGAGGCCTGTAAATATTCAAGAACATGGTTCGGACCGGGCTCTTTACCTGGAGAGCCAAATATTCAAAAGAGTCAAATTTGCCCAGAAATACTTTTTTACACTCTAATAAATCTTTAAACAAAGTGGCCACCCCTCCACCTTTTCTTTACTGTCTGCTCTCACAAAGAAAATTGTAGTTCGGAGGCGTCGCCTCTATCAGAATAGGAGCTTCATTAAATTCATGTAACCATGTTTCTGTTAAAAACATAACATCACGTTTGTGGTCAGTAATGAAGTCATTGATTAAAAATGATTTTCCTGACAGAGATCTAATGTTCAGTAAAGTCAGTTTATATGACTTAGTTGCTGATATTAACTCTGTGTCTGGTTGTACCTGACAAGTTTATGGCTTTTGTTGATTGTTTATTACTGTCTCTTATCCTTTTGGCTTTGTTCTTTCTGTCACGTAAGCACAGATATTTTACAACTATCTCCTATTAGGGGCCCAAGTTTTTCCTGGACATGTTCATTTCTGATAGAGTTACCACTGGGGCCCAGACTGATGTTGGTTTAGTAGCAGGGCCTCGGCCACGGGGGGTGTTGAATGGAGAAGATGTCAGAGCCATTTGGGTCCTGATTTTAAGAGCTCCTTTCATGTTATCAGAGTCCAGTAAAGCAAAAAGCGGGCTCAGTGGGGAGATGGGAGAGTTCTGTGTGGTCTGGGTCGAGGTCTGGGGTGAGGGGGGTTTACCGCGGGGGTTGGTCTGGGTTTGGGAGAGGGGGGTCTAACGGGGGGTCCACCTCTCCTGTGGATTTCGACGGGGAGACCTTTCGTGATGACCTCTCTTTCTCAGCCAACTGGCCGGTTGTTTCTGCTGGAGCTGTTGGAGGCAGCGTTATCATTGTTGTTGATACTCCATGTTCTCTGCTGAAGGTCGAAGCTGCTGGCGGATTATTTACTGAATAGAAGAGATTAGATGTGACACGTCTGGCTCCTGGCTTGTTCAAACAGAAACCATCTTGCTTGAAGAGTTGCCATTTTTCCCAAAAAATATTAAAGTTGTCGATGAAGTTCACAGGTGTGGTGGCACATGTTTTTTTCAACCACTTATTAATCATCAGAAGTCATCTCCACAACCTCATCTCCACAAAAAAATCGGTGCAAAGGGTCCGCTGAGAAACACCTTGATATTGAGACCTCCAACAGTATTCAGAAGACGAGTGAAATCCTCCTTCAGTCCTTCTGATCTTTTCTTAGCCACGTCATCCATGGCTCCACAGTGTATAATAAGGTTTTCTAGAGATGGGCGCCTTTCTGTGATTGGAAGAATATTCTCTGAGATATCAGAGACAACATTACTGGTACCAATCATAACTTCTGTGTTTTTCTTGTTGCAGAAGTTTTTAATCCCATCCACAGCTGTGTTGCCCACTATTAGGGTTCTTGGTCCGGTGGGGCGCTTTTTCTCTGGCAATTTAGGAGAAGACTGTTTAGAATGAAGGTTGTTCTCAAACCTTTTATTGTTCTCAGAAGATGGATAGTTTTCCTGGTTTTCATTCTGTAGTGGAGCAAATCTGTTTTGGAGGTGAACTCCATTATTTCCAGCTGTCTCACTCCTATCAGTTGTTGTGACAGCAGCTCGCTGTCAAAGTCTCCTTTTCACAGGGGAAACGGGGGCATTTCTCTGTAATTCCGGCCATTCTAATTTATTTAATTGCTGAGATCTTCCAGAGAGTCGTCCACCTTGATTTTTTTGGGCATGCCCCTAAAACATGCCAGGGAGGTCTGCTGGTAGGTTTATTCTCAGTGTTCTGAGTTGTTGAGCTGGCTGTCACTGTTTGGGATCACAGGGAGAGTTGAATCATCGTTGTACCCCATATTCACCTCCACATTCACTTCTAGTCTATGGATTTTCATCTCCAAAACAGCCAATTTCTGTAAAAGTTTGTCAGAGTCCTCTGTGGTGAAGGAAGGCATTTTGTGCTGATTAGCTGCTGTCAACTTGTCCTGCTTTCGAGTTCGATTATAAAAACATCAAAGTCCTTTAAAAAAAAGATAATAATAATCCTTGGGAGTCGCTAGTAAGAAGTTGTTTTAGTCCAATATTTCCGTAATTTTGGCTAAGAGATAAAAAGTTAGGAGTAAAGAGCTTAGGAGAAAAGCGTCTGAGCAGGCAGAGAGGCGGAAGCAAAAAAGTTTAGTTTAACAGTTTAAGGCAAGGGTCCTCAAACCCTGCACTGCAGTCCAAATCCGGACCCAGAGAGCCTTTTGTCCGGACCGCGAAGCATTTTCTCATTTACCGTGTAGACAGATATAGACATTTTATTCCTGCCGGCTGCCGTGTCTGACTTTTGAACAGGTGCGGCGGGCAGCTATGTGGATCAGCCAGCTGGTGGCAGTAATGCACCACATCGTTGTATGCCGACCACCAGAAAAAGACAAATGAGAAGCTATGGGGTCTTTGATCGCAGTTTGCTACGTTACTAGTTTGGGAGCTGACGCTTAGTGACAGTAAATGTGAGTTCCCAAACTAGTAGAGTGGCTCCACCAAGTGGTGCGCCGATGAGTGAGTAAAACAAGATTCTTTGTCTTGTCAAAAATACATAAAGTGTTTAAACACAAAAAGTATTTCACTGACTCGAAAATTATCAGAGTGCATGGAAGCTGTGGGAGAGACACTTAGATGTAAAAGGACAACAACTTAAGGAAAGGGTGAAGCAACTTGCCATGTCTGCCGCAAGCACAAGTAGAGCGCAGGTTATACAAAGATGTACAGACCCAGTTCAACTGTGCCATTCAAAATGTGTTTAATATTGGCACTTAAATTGGATTACACGTTTCTGCTCAGCAGATGATTTAATTGGCATATAATGAATTGGTCAGTAATTCAAAAACTAACAATGGTTCATAGCTTACCATGGTTGATCATGATTTATTTATGGGTCGTTTCAAAAGCTTTTTGAGTTCTAAACTAGCAGAATGAGATTAATCACCCATCAGAGATTTTTGATTTACATGGACATGCATCCAAGCAGTTCAACATAACAGCTTTATAGACACAAACATTGCAGATTATGATGCTTTAATAAACGTGAATGTTTATAGTTTATCTACAAAACTTGGGTTTTCATCACTTGTATCGTAAATCAAACATTAGTCTCTCACAACAAACAGTAAGTAAAAAAAAAACCACCGTAGAGGGATTAAGTAAGGACCATTTACTAGGATTAGTAGAAAACTAGGTTTTAACATGAAATATTTCAACAACTTTCTCAAACAAGATGACTGATCTCTGAGCAGTGAAGAAATAACAATGAGCTCTCAGCAACAATGATGGAGACTAAAGAAACTGGAACTAAAACACACATTTTAACCAACTGGACCTCAGAACAGTTCTGACTATTTCAGTTTAACAAACTCAGCATAGTCTCCGTCATCTGAAAGCCAAACCCCAGCATGTAGAGGCTGGGTGAATGTGGTCTGGACTCTGTGGAGGAGAGTCATGGTTCTAGAGACGCTGTAGAAAGACAGAATACCTGCTCTTTGATCCAGGTACACTCCAATTGTGGAGGAAAATGGACCTGATATTGGAGTTTTAACACTGTTGTGCCAAAATGTGTAGGCTTTTTCTTCACAATGTAAAGCCCAAGATTTGTTGTTGAATCCATATACACAGTCTTGTGAGGTTCCTGCTCTGCTAATATTCTTATATGCAACTGCTACATAAACTTCTTCCCCTCCCCACTCCACCTCCCAGTAACAACATCCCGTCAGACTCTGGATACTCAATACTTGCCACCATCGAGCAAATCTGTCTGGGTGATCAGAATAAAGCTGTGGTTTTTCCATCAAAGTCACTTTTCTGTTGTTCTTAGATAATAAGAGATATCTGTGAGCTGTGTTTGAATCCAGGGTGATTTCTTGTGAATATCTTAACAATCCAGCTCTGGTCGTTGGTTCCGTTTTTGGCCATAAAACACAAATTTTATTGAGTGGCTGTAAGATGTTTCTCCATGTGTCTCTCAGAAACCCCTGTAGTTTATCTCTGAGATATAATACTTCGTCAACAGTCCATGAATTGATGCTGGATGAGTGTGTAGACTCACTGAGTGCTGACAGTGAGGGGTAGTTGTGGAGAAACTGGTTGTGATCCTCTGTCTTTGAGAGCTGCTCCAGTTCGACATCTATCCTCTTCAGCTCAGTGATCTCCTGCTCCAGCTTCTTCTGAAGCTCTTTGACTCGACTCACTTCAGTTTCCTGCTGGGATCTGATCTGCTGCATCACATCAGAGCTTCTTTTCTGGATGAGAAGGATCAGCTCAGTGCAGATCTTCTCACTGTCCTCCACTGCTCTATCAGCAGAGACATTGATGACATTCACATCCTGCTGAAGCAGCTTCAGATCTTTCTCTTGGTCCTGGATTCTCTGGTTGATTTCTCGTCGACTCACCTGGAGCTCCTTCTGCTTCTCAGTCCTTTCTGCTGCAGCTGGGACTGTTTCATGACCTTTATGTTCATCCATAGAGCAGAGATAACAGATACACTGCTGATCAGTACGACAGAAGATCTTCATCACCTCATCATGTCGAGAGCAGATGTTCTCCTGGAGGTTCTTGCAGGGTTCCACCAGCTTGTGTTTCTTTAATGGTGGAGCATCATAGTGAGGTTGGAGGTGATCCCTACAGTAGGAAGCAGGACAGAATAAACAGGACTTGGCAGCTTTCATCTTCCTCCCAGTGCAGACATCACAGGCCACATCTTCAGGTCCAGCATAGCAGTGATCAGCTGGAGCAGCTTGAAGACCAGTCTTCTTCAGATCCTCCACTAAAGCAGCTAACGTGACGTTTTTTTTTAGAACAGGCCTTCGTCTGAAAATTTTCCTGCATTGAGGGCAGCTGTGGGTTCTCCTCTGATTCTCTCCATCCCAGTTGGTTTTAATACAGTTCATACAGTAGCTGTGTCCACAGGGAATAGTCACTGGATCCTTCAGTAGATCCAGACAGATGGAACAAGAGATTTTTTCTTGCTCCAGATTAGACATTTTCTGTGCCATTTCACCTCTCAATAACAATGACTGTTAGTTTCACTGGTCTGAGTTCAGATCTCAAAGGTGGGTTGCTCTAGAGAATCTCATAAATTCTTCATCTGATTTGTAGATCTGAAAGAAGGAACATGGAAATATGTTAGTTCACAGTAAAAAAAAAAAAATCAGCTGTTACATTACAGAGTTGGATTTAACATTGTGGATAATATTTGTTCCACTGATATTTAAAGTAAAATTTACTCCATAGTCAGTCTTACTTTTCAGGATTAATCTGATGTCAGATTAGGATAAGCCCCGAGTTATCTATATTCATGTGACTTACAAAATCACTGCTAAGATGCTTGATAAACAAACATTAATTTCTGAAATATCAGATAGAAGAATAAAAAGCTGCTATAGTGAAAAACATTCTGCAGTTTCAACTAAATGTGCAAAGCGAGACAGACATGTAAAGCACTGAAATGATCAAGACAACATGACTTACTCAAAGTGACCCTTGCAGGGCCATTAGCTAAATCTCTTAAATATTTCATCCTTAGCTTTCCTCATCCAAACTGCAAAGCACCACCACCAGGCCCTTATTCTCAATTTTTAGATCAGTTCTCAGACTTCTTTTCTGATTAAGTGTTAAATGCTGATACATTCATTATAGTGGGGGATTTTAACATTCAGGTTGACACTGAAAGTGATAGCCTAAATATAGCTTTTAATGTTGTCTTAGACTCAATTGGCTTTGCTCAAAACATTAGCAAACCTACCCACTTTTGTCTTCATTCTCTAGACCTTGAGCTGACATATGGCATCGAGTGTAAAGAAATAACAATATTTCATCATAACCCTGTCCTGTCTGACCATTTTTAATATCCTTCGAATTTAACCGAGTACTCCACACCTGAAAGAAAATATTATAGCAGATCATTATCAGACAATGCTGTAACAACCTTTAAAGAATCTGTTCCATTTTTAATTTCTTGATCATCAGAGAAAAACAGTGGAGGGCAATAATTTTGTTTCTTCCCCTTCACAAATTGATACTTTTGTTCATAGTGTTACTTCCTCATTGCATGGTGCATTAGAAAATGTAGCCCCATTGAAAAAGAAGATAATCATTAATAGGAGGCTAGCTCCTTGGTTTAATTCAGAGCTGCGTACTTTAAAGGACAATGTTAGAAGATTGGAGAGAAAATGGCACGCTACACACCTAGAAGATTCCTACTTAATCTGGAAAAATAGCCTACTGTTGTATAAAAAGACACTTCGCCAAGCTAGAACAGCTTATTTCTCATCATTAATAGAAGAGAAAAAGAATAATCCTAGGTTTCTCTTTAGTACAGTTGCTAAACTTACACAGAGTCATAGCTCTGTTGAGCCATCCATTCCCTTAGCTCTTAGCAGCCATGACTTTATGGGATTCTTTTTAATTTTTTTAAAATTGATTCTATTAAAAATAAAATCTTTGACATACTCCTGAAGATGATTACTTCATCCTCAGCAAGTGAGACAACATTGGAAATAACTGCAGAACCTGATCTGTGTTTGGACTGTTTTGATCCTGTGAAGCTTCCTGAGTTATCAGAAATATTACCTTCATCTAAACCTTCAACTTGTATGTTAGACCCAATCCCAACCAAATTATTTAAGGAAGTGTTCCCTCTGATTACCAGCCCCATTTTAGATATGATTAATCTATCTTTAGTAAATGGATATGTACCACAAGCTTTTATGGTAGCTGTAATTAAACCTTTACTTAAGAAACCTTCGCTTGATCGAGATGACTTAATAAATTACAGACCTATATCCAATCTTCCATTCTTATCTAAAATTCTTGAGAAAATAGTTGATGATGAAATGTGTGTAAATAAAATCTGATTAACTAAACAGCCCTGTTCTGCAAAACAGAAAAAGGAAGGAGACGCTGAACTGGTTGAGAAGCAGTTAGAAAAAACACATTTTTGTTTTCATCCTTCATGCTGTAAAAAGGGTTAGGGTTAGCAATGACCTGTTTGAAGAGTTTCAGTCAGGCTTCTGAGCTCACCATAGCACTGAAACAGCTCTACTGAAACTCACTAATGATATTCTTATGGCCTCAGATAATGGACTTGTGTCTGTTCTGGTTCTGTTAGATCTCAGTGCTGCATTTGATACAGTTGACCATAATATTCTCTTAAAAAGGCTGGAATATGCTGTAGGGATCAGGGAAACAGTGCTAGGCTGGTTTAAATCTTATCTGTCTGACAGATTCCAGTTTGTTCATGTAAATGATAAATCATCTTTAAACTACAGGGTTAATTGTGGAGTCCTGCAGGGGTCAGTGCTGGGGCCTTTTTTCTTCACTACATGTCTATATGCCTCCAATAGGTGAAATTATCAGGCAACGTGGGATAAATTTCCACCGTTATGCCAATGATACTCAGCTTTATCCATAAATCCTGATGAGCCCAACCAGCTAGACAGACTACAGTTATTACTTGAAGACATAAAAACTCCGGAACATTGCCAAAATGAGAAATATCCTCTCCAGGAGTGACGTTGAAAAACTAGTCCATGCATTTGTTACTTCAAGGCTGGACTATTGTAATTCTTTACTATCAGGATGTCCACAAAATGCAGTTAAAAGCCTTCAGCTGATCCAAAATGCTGCAGCAGACATTCTGATAAAAATAAAAAAAATAAAAATCAAATTCCTCAAAATCTAACTTCCCTTCATTGACTCCCTGTTAAATCCAGAATAGAATTTAAAATTCTCCTCCTCACATTTAAAGCCCTTAATGATTTAGCTCCATCATACATCAGAGATCTGATTGTTCCATATGTTCCTAACAGAGCACTTCGTTCTCAGACTGCAGGTTTACTGGTGGTTCCTAGAGTCTCTAGAAGTAGAATGGGAGGCAGATCCTTTAGTTATCAGGCTCCTCTCCTGTGGAACAAACTGGATGACATAATGACCACTTTCCCTCACTCTGCTACATTCTCCTACTGCTCAACAATTGTTCATTTCTGATGTTATTTCAGCTTTTAACCAAGTTCTCACTCTCTCTTCTCTTTATAGAAGCTACATCTGGCCTGGCTCTGTGTTCAGCCGCTGCACCTTCCTGGAGGGGGGCATCAGATAAACTGCTGCTGTCAACAACTTAATGTTATCCTTCTACAGATGATAGACTTGGCCCTGCCTTTCCTAGACATAGCTACTGATTGAGCTTCTACTGTGACTAACTGTATGTGCTCTCTTTCATACTCTAGACTTGAAACTGGCTCAGAGTTCATGTGCTTAGCTGTCTTTCTCTCCTAGATAAAGCCTCTAAAGGAGCTACAACCATTAATGTTTTACTTTTCCTTTCCATAGAAAACATTCCTGGATCAGTGCTTCGGTGTTCTTTTATGTCTCTGCTCCATCCACCAAAACCCCCAGTCAGTCGTGGCAGATGGTCGTTCTCACCTGGTTCTTTCTGGAGGTTTTGTCCTATGAAAAGGTAGTTTTCCTCTCCACTGTTGCTACATACATGATCAGTATGAAGGCATTACTGCTAAATCAATGCAGGCACCTGTCCACTGTCTCTACATGCTTACCCAGGAGGAGCAGTGTATGGAGGTATAGGAGCTACTGTTGGGGGCCTTCCAGGTTGTGGTTGATTTTAACAACCCCACACTGAAAGGGCACCAACCATCGCCGTGGCCAACAACCCCTTCCCCCTTCCAAAAAGCTTCCATTTGTAGGCATTTCTCCGTTGTGTTTATCTCAAACGAACAACATTTATGTGACTTCACCTCCACACACGTTATTTTTTCAGATGTAAATCGTATGTCTTGTGATGTGAACCGATTACCCAGAGTTTTTAGGAGGGAACACCGCCTAGCATAACAATAAACTGGGTCCTAACTTTGAGAACATTGAATCTATTTGTTTGTGCTGTGAAAACCATTTTAGACGCTCTTGGTTGAATGTAATCTGTCTAAACGAGACAAAATGGTTCAATGTAAATGCTGCAGGTATAAAAACCGAGTTAATATCAGAGAAGCAGTGAAATAAAACGTTCTGGTTAAACTGTGTTAGCATGGCGAAGCTACAATGTGACCGAGTCTGTAGTCAGTGTTTGTGGCTGTTTACAGCTCTCTGTTCTACGACGAGACGATTTCCAGTCAGAAATATTGACTAACTTCAGCTTCCAGGTGTTACCACGATGTAATAATTTATGTTTCAAACGTTTTTAGTCAAGATAAAAACTTTACGTACCTCGGTGGAGCTCTGGTGCTCTTCTTCTTCTGGAATTTAATGGCGGTTGGCAAAAATATGCAGGTGCGCATTACCGCCACCACCACTCATCTTCTTCTTCTTCTTCTTCTTATGTTTTTGAGATTTTTCGGTTTTTTTTGGTGGGTGGCATCAAACGTTTAGATGCATTGTCGCCATCTGCTGTGCTGGAGTGTGGGCCAGAGGATCTAACTGACCTGTTTTATATTTTTGCAAATAATCTTAAAAATCTTATAAATATTCTATTTATCATTTCATGTTTAGCTAGTATTGTATTCACTCTTAATGCTTCCATACCATACTTTCTTTATTCTTGCTTTAATTTTTCTCTACTCACCCTATATTTTTCACACTGAATTACAACCTGCTCTACTGTTTCCAAATCCATTCCACAATCACATGTTCCTGTTGGATGTTTACCCAACATATGTAAAGTTTTATTTAATCGTGTATGTCCTAATTGTAATCTTGTTATGACTGCCTGTTCTTTCCGATATTCTCCAATTACTTCCATTTTACCTACCAATTTTTGTATTTGAAATAGATGTCGCCCTTTGGTTCCCTCCTCCTAAAGCCGCTGCCATTCTGATTTTACTTTGTTCTTAATAACAGATTTTATTTCAGATTTAATATATGCTATTTCCATAATTCTATCTTGACTTAAAGACTGTTTGGCTAAACGATCTGCAACTTCAATACACTCTGTTTCTTTATGAGCAGGAACCCACATGAACTTAACTATTAAATAAAATTGTGTAAGTCTAAATAAAGTTTCATAAATTTCATAAACTAAATCTATACGGCCTTGAGATGAGAAACCCATAATTGACATCAAGGAGGACAGTGAATCTGAGCCGATACGAACTCTTTCTATTCTGTTTTGTTCTACCCATTGTAACGCCATCAGAATTGCAATCATTTCAACTGTAAAGACAGCTAAATGATGTGATGTTCTTTGTTTCATGTGGTTCGTCATGGATTAATATCTTTCTTATATAATCAATTTCTATTAAGTAATTTAGTTCTTTTCAGATGTAATATCATTTGTATATGTTTTCTCCATATGTTCTTTTGCAATGTATCTATTCTGCCATTCTTCCTTCAATTTTTGTTTGATGATACTCCTTGTCTATGACTTACTTATATGTACTTTAAAGTTTATATGATTTTGAGTTACCTTCTTAGCCATCTTATCTGCCATATAATTTCCTTTTATTCCAGTTTGAGCTGGTACCCATAAGAATACTAATGTTAAACCCGTCTGAATATTGTATGATGTATCTCAATAATATATGACGTATCTCTAATAAAACAAAAAACGTCCTGCTATCTGATTGATTGTGTATTAAATTCAATAATATGGAACTTAAATCAGAGCAAATTATTGTTTTTAATGCTTAACTGCTAACATATATTCTACAGAAAAACAATTGGGATTTGTTTATCTTTTTATATTTGAAATTAAAGGTCTCTACAGGTCACCTGTATAAATGTGAACTTACTGATAATAACTGTGTATATATTCCTGTATTATGCTTACATTTAAATTGGATGTCTGATCCTATTTCATTAATGTCATATCAACTGTTGCTTTTGATAATATCCATGGTGGTATTCCAGCTAGACATAGTATTGGACTTATTTTTAAACTATGTACTTGACGTTTTTCTGCAAACTTTCTACTAATGCATCCAAAACTATTCACTTGTTTTTTTCCTTTCTCCCAACATGAATTTAGGATGTCACCTGTTGGTTGAACCAGGTACTTTCCTTGTAAATTTACCCAATAATCTATGGCTAATAGTTTTCTTCTCAGATCTAACAGCATTTACCATTTCTACCTGGAGTGCTGCGCTTGGGAAGGTTTGTCACCTTTTAAGGAAGAAGCAATAAAGATGAATTAAACAGAAATAAGTTCAAATATGGTTATTATTAAAGAAGAAAATTGTTACAAATCTGAAATGTTCATATGCATGGACCTTAATTGTGGTCAGTGAGATTTAGACACGCAGACCCCGTCTTCTCAGCTTAGATCAGAAGTTGTTTTCTCTAGTAGTTTGCCGTTTATTTAGGAAATGTGCAACTATCTAAAAGACTAGATGGGGAACGTCCAGGTTTAGACAATTGACATTCCCCGATGATTCGACGCTGCATTCCAGGATTCAATTCAATTCAGTTTTATTTATATAGCGCCAATTCACAACAAATGTCGTCTCAAGGCACTTCACAAAGTCAGGTACATACATTCCAATTAGTCCTAACCATTGAACAGTGCAGTTGGATTCAGTTATTTATTCAAATTGGATAAAAGGTTTTTCTGTCTAAGGAAACCCAGCAGATTGCATCCAGTCAGTGACTTTGCAGCATTCACTCCTCCCGGACAGGATACCTCTGTTCTGACATCACTGCTACTTCTTGTACAATTTCACCATCAGCTTCTGCAAGATGAGTTACACATTCCTACCCCCCAGCATCCTTTATGTGGTTAATTAAAGCTTAATTAAAACAAAGTATACTCTGAATGATAACATCTACGGTTCCTCCAAGATAAGTTTCACAAGCATTTCCCCTTAACACTATTATCTAATAAAAACTTATTTTCCTGCTTTTATAACATTCTGCTATGTGTCCCATGGTTTTTACATTATTTAGCTTCATGTAATTGTGCAACAGGGCTAGAAAACAGGTAACCTTTAACTTCAAGCAATTGTATCTTATTGTTTTTAAGTTAAAGCAAGCCCCTAAAATTATACTAAGAATAATACTATTAATCATACTCATTTTAATGAAAAGAACCTTTATCATTATCCATAATTTAATATATGCTTATTGTTCAAACCACTTAATCTAATACATCAAATAATATGTTTATAATAAATGTTTATTTCCAACAAAAGCTCCTGCACAAAGTCTCAATGCTTGATGTTGTAAAATGTTTAATTTTTGTAGACGAGTCTTTGATGCGAAGATTTTCATCCATCTATTTTCTATAACCATTTCTTCCGTACAGGATTGCTGGGGAACTGGTGAGAGGCTTGGTCCACACTGGACAGGTCGCCAGTCCATTGCAGGGCAACACAGAGACACACAGGACAAACAACCATGCACACTGCAACAATGAGCCACTGTTCAATTTCTATTGTAGATCCATAATTGTCAGTAATAACACATATGTAATGTACAGTTCAATAACAATACAGCAACTGGTTTTTCATTTAGTTTGTTTGCTTGGAACGTGTGTATGTGTGTCTGGGTGTGTCATTCACTAAGGGTCTCATCTTGGCGTTCCTTCCTGAAAAAGGTGAACAGATGATAGTGTTGTGGTTATTCTCAAGTGTATCAATAGAGTTTTGATTTTAGCTGCAATAGAACACAAAACTGTCTTAAGAAACTAAAATAATGAAACCTTATTTTTAGTAAATACTTACCTCTGCCATTTTTTTCATAGGCAACAGCCAAAGTATGCTAATCGTTTTCACCATAAAACATTTTAATAACTCAAATTCTTTGAATAACTTGAATACTTTTAAACTCTGACGGAAAAAAGTGCAGTTTGCATATGTAACAGCAACATCACAGCAAACACAGTCAACAAAAAACTTTCTGTAAACTCTGTTTAAAAGAAAAAAGACGGGGACCTCTTGGTGTATGAGTTTGTCCCGTCATGGTGTGGGGTCGGGGGTCCGGTTGTGGGTGGGGTGCTGGGTGGGGTCTGCCCTGTTGCGCCAGTGGGGGTGTTTTGGGGGGCCTTTAGATGTCTGTGGCTCAGATCTCCTCAGTGTCCGTCCTGGTACCATGGGGCAGGTCTGTGGGTCCTCACACTCGCTATTGCATATTTTTGTGGAGAAACCTTGTATACAAAAGCGCGTCCACACCCATACTCACAGGTGTTAAGCTTCAGGTGTTGACAGATACACAGATGTTCTATATTGGGCTGCACCTCTCACTAAGTACATTTTATATTCAGAATTACCGTGTACTATTTTGTTAAAAAAAACAAAACAAACAAAAACAAAAAAACCAGCTGCAGGTGTACAAGCAAGCAGAGTGTAATGTATTCTCTTCATCCTTCTTTCTCTCCTCCACTCTTTCCTCTTTTTCTCCCCTTTTTCCCCCCATCTCTCTCTTTTTTGAGCTTCTTTTTTCCTTTTCATTTCAGTCTCCGTGTCTGTAACAATTGAAATATTCCCAAAGAAGTTTATAATAAAGTTTATTTTATAAATATCAAGCAGAGCTTTAAAGCATTAGCTGTGATGCTCTGCTTGATGGGCAATTTCTTGGTACTCAGACAACAATTCTGAGCGATACTCTGCCGGACAGGACACGGTTAAAAAAGAAAAAATACATATTTGAGATATTTTCCATATTTTCCCCACATACTAAAACTCATTCTCGCGCGGTCTCATCACTCCTTTCCCCGTCTCTGGTGTGTGTTTGGGGTGTGTCGAGTCAACTCGTGGGGGCACGATAACCAGGAAACGGGGCGTGGAAAGGACAAAGTACCTTCCACTCAGTTTCGCTTTATTGTGAGGAGCTGGGAGATGATCAATGGTTTTCACTTAGAAAGAAAGCCAAGCCCAAATAAGCAACCTTATGTAACTGAACTAAAAGGCAGGTTGTTAACCATGAATGTTATTTTAACATTATATTTTAGGTGATATTTATGTTATTTGAGAACATCCAGAAGAACATTGAGAGAAAGTATTCCTTCAGGAGCGTTCAAGACTTCACGTCACCAAACGTTTAAAATGAAATTCACAAAAGGCATCAACTCTAATTTTCTACAGTCATGTAAATAACCACATTGTGGAGAGAAATCAATCAAATCTGTTTATATGACCGTTGAGAGATGTCCTGGCAAAATTTGGTTCACCAACAAAATCATTTCAGTTCATCCATCATCTGTCCAATAAAATAATGACTGATGTCCTGATTGATGATGATCATGATAATTACAGTTTCCATCAGCTCATCTGTACATGGATTTGAACAACAACATTTGGTCTGACAAAGTAATAAATGTAAATGTAATTAGTTTAGGTGAATAAAAATCCTCCTGAGCAGTGATAGCCTCCATGACTGAACAGAAACAGGGAGGGGCAGCACCCAAATAAACTCCAACATCAATAAAACAAACAAGATGACAAAGTACACTGAACAAAAATGTAAACACAGATCTTCCCATTTTCCATTATTTGAACTGAAAGATATGACAGTATGTACGCAAAAAGCCTATTTTTCTCAAATATTGTTTACAAATCTGTCTAAATCTTGCCGAGACAATCCATCCATCTCGTAAGTGTGGCTCAAGATGCTAATTAAATAGCTTGATTATTGTACATATGTGCCTTAGGTTGGCCACAATAAAAGCTGAAGTTGTATCATGCAGCACAATGCCACACACGTCACCAGTTTTGAGGAACAATGCAACTGGCATGCTGACTGCAGCAAGGTCCACCTGAGCTGTTGCCCATGAATTGAATGTTCAATTCTCTATCATAAGCCAGATGGCTTATGATAGAGCAATTCTCCAACTGATTGCTCCTGGTGGTGGTGGTGGGGTTTTGGTGTGATTAGGCTTACGTTAATGACAACAAACACAGGTGCATTTTACTAGGTGGCAAGTTGAACGCAAGGATCTGTACACAATTCCTGGAAGCTGAAAACATTCCAGTTCTTGCATGGCCAGCATACTCCCCCAATTCAGCATGTTTGGGAGGCTCTGGAACAGTGTATACAAAAAGCACTTTCCAGTTCCATTTTGCTCTCTGTCGCAAATAGATATAAATTCAGGTTCATTTACCATTTCCATTTAAACAATACACCAGGCCCAGTGACACCAATATACCACAAACAAGTAAACCAGAGGGTCTTGGGAGTTATTTGATACCGTGGAAGACAATGAGTTCATTCTGCCAGCGAAAAATTTGTAAGAAAGAACACATCCTTTTTATAAGGATAACAACAGAAAGAAGGAGGATTGGGACAAGATAGTGGGAGTCACTGGATTAGATGGTGAGTTTGTCCTGCTTATTGTCAAATAGTGAGTGCAGTCTGTTCAGTGGTCTACAAGTAGAGACCGTAGTATTCATGCTGAATATTCTGTTTATCTAAGAGTTGTGAGTCCAATTGCCTCTGCAGTTGTCGGATGCATGAACGGATACTATAAAGGCCTTTAGTGTGAATTGCCAGATGACACAATGTTTTGACGGATGATGAAGCAGAAACTGAACATGGTCAATGTTAATTCAGGGTTATCTCAACAAAGAAGAAGGCCTCACCAACACCGTCTTAGACAGATTTGTGAACAATATTAGAGGGAAGGAGTCCTTTTTAATACCTAGGAAAAAGTCTTAGATCTTTGGTTTCAACTGTTAAAAACGGGAGTCTGGGAGTCATGGTTTCAGAGATGCTGTAGAAAGACAGAATACCTGCTCTATGATCCAAGAACACCTACTCTGAAGGAAACTGGACCTGATACTGGAGTTTGGAGATTTATCATTGAATCCAAATCCTCCTGCTTTGCTGATGTTTTTGTATGAAACTGCTACAACAACTCCTCCTCCTCTCCACTCCACCTCCTAGTAACAACGTCCAGTCAGACTCTCTCTGCTCAGAACCTGAGGCCAATGCGTAAATCTGTTGGGATGATCAGGATAAGACTGTTTCTGTCTCATTAAAGTAACGTTTCCATTTCCCCCAGATAAGGCCAAATATTTGTTTGCTGTGTTTGGATCCAGAGTGATTTCTTGTGAATATTCTAAGAATTCAGCTCTGGTCTTTGGTTCTGGTTCTGGTAGTAGAACCTCCACCTCAGTGACTGCCAGTGAGACGTTTGTCCCTCTGTCTCTCAGGATGTCCTGTAGTTTATCTCTGAGCTCTGACACAGCTGCTGTCACATCCTCCTGTCCCTCCCCACAGATAAAACTCCAACCCCTCATTTGAACATAAGAACATGAAATAACAAGAGCTTAAAATGAAAAACGGGGTTAAAAAATAAAAGTCACTGAAATACGTAAAGTAGCTTTACGAAATAAAAGTGACACAAAATAAAACTGCATTATGAAATTAATAAATAAATAAATATTTAAGTAAATTGAATAAATCTTGAAATTAATTAAATAAAACAAGAGAAAAATGTCTTTTAACATAATTATTTTGTTTTATTTTATGGGGATATTTATTTATTTCATAGAATATTTATTAGTAATTTATCAATAGCAGTATTTATTTATTTATTTAATTTTGAATGAAACGGCTCTCCATAGTTCATGGCTTTTTATAGTGCAGAGAAAATACACTGCTGATCAGTACGACAGAAGATCTTCATCACCTCATCATGACGAGAGCAGATGTTCTCCTGGAGCTTCTTGGAGGGATCCACCAGCTTGTGTTTCTTCAACCCAGGAACATCATAGTGAGATTGGAGATGTTTCTCATAGTAAGAAACCAAACAGACCAGACAGGACTTGGTAGCTTTCATCTTCCTTCCAGTGCAGACATCACAGGCCACATCTTCAGGTCCAGCATAGCAGTGATCAGCTGGAGCAGCTTGGAGTTCAGTCTTCTTCAGATCCTCCACTAACTCTGCTAACATGATGTTCTTCTCCAGGACAGGCCTCGGTCTGAACTCTTTCCTGCACTGAGGACAGCTGTGGATTCTCCTCTGACCCACTAAATCCCAGTGTTCTTTGATACAGTTCATACTGTGACCACAGGGAATAGTCACTGGTGTCAGTAGGTTTAGACCAAAACGCAGACATATTCTCAGAAGCAGCGTTGTGAGATTTGTCTTCTTTCTTTAATGAAGATCAGAGACGGAGTTACATAAACTGTAGACGCAAAGATCCAGAATCAGGAGATATCAGGAATTTCACAGGAATGAGACATAAGGAACCAGCGGGGAATTATGAGCACAACCAGGTATACAGGTCCTTCTCAAAATATTAGCATTGTGATAAAGTTAATTATTTTCCATAATGTCATGATGGAAATTTAACATTCATATATTTTAGATTCATTGCACACTAACTGAAATATTTCAGGTCTTTTATTGTCTTAATACGGATGATTGTGACATACAGCTCATGAAAACCCAAAATTCCTATCTCACAAAATTAGCATATTTCATCCGACCAATAAAAGAAAAGTGTTTTTAATACAAAAAACGTCAACCTTCAAATAATCATGTACAGTTATGCACTCAATACTTGGTCGGGAATCCTTTTGCAGAAATGACTGCTTCAATGCGGCGTGGCATGGAGGCAATCAGCCTGTGGCACTGCTGAGGTCTTATGGAGGCCCAGGATGCTTCGATAGCAGCCATTAGCTCATCCAGAGTGTTGGGTCTTGAGTCTCTCAACGTTCTCTTCACAATATCCCACAGATTCTCTATGGGGTTCAGGTCAGGAGAGTTGGCAGGCCAATTGAGCACAGTGATACCATGGTCAGTAAACCATTTACCAGTGGTTTTGGCACTGTGAGCAGGTGCCAGGTTGTGCTGAAAAATGAAATCTTCATCTCCATAAAGCTTTTCAGCAGATGGAAGCATGAAGTGCTCCAAAATCTCCCGATAGCTAGCTGCATTGACCCTGGCCTTGATAAAACACAGTGGACCAACACCAGCAGCTGACACGGCACCCCAGACCATCACTGACTGTGGGTACTTGACACTGGACTTCTGGCATTTTGGCATTTCCTTCTCCCCAGTCTTCCTCCAGACTCTGGCACCTTGATTTCCGAATGACATGCAGAATTTGCTTTCATCTGAAAAAAGTACTTTGGACCACTGAGCAACAGTCCAGTGCTGCTTCTCTGTAGCCCAGGTCAGGCGCTTCTGCTGCTGTTTCTGGTTAAAAAGTGGCTTGACCTGGGGAATGCGGCACCTGTAGCCCATTTCCTGCACACGCCTGTGCACGGTGGCTCTGGATGTTTCTACTCCAGACTCAGTCCACTGCTTCCGCAGGTCCTCCAAGGTCTGGAATCGGCCCTTCTCCACAATCTTCCTCAGGGTCCGGTCACCTCTTCTCGTTGTGCAGCGTTTTCTGCCACACTTTTTCCTTCCCACAGACTTCCCACTGAGGTGCCTTGATACAGCACTCTGGGAACAGCCTATTCGTTCAGAAATGTCTTTCTGTGTCTTACCCTCTTGCTTGAGGGTGTCAATAGTGGCCTTCTGGACAGCAGTCAGGTCGGCAGTCTTACCCATGATTGGGGTTTTGAGTGATGAACCAGGCTGGGAGTTTTAAAGGCCTCAGGAATCTTTTGCAGGTGTTTAGAGTTAACTTGTTGATTCAGATGATTAGGTTCATAGCTCGTTTAGAGACCCTTTTAATGATATGCTAATTTTGTGAGATAGGAATTTTGGGTTTTCATGAGCTGTATGCCAAAATCATCCGTATTAAGACAATAAAAGACCTGAAATATTTCAGTTAGTGTGCAATGAATCTAAAATATATGAATGTTAAATTTTCATCATGACATTATGGAAAATAATGAACTTTATCACAATATGCTAATATTTTGAGAAGGACCTGTATAAGCAGGGAGAGGAGGAGAATAGACCAATGAGAGGAAGCTATGGTGATCAGATGGGAAGTGGGAACAGGTGCTGTGGGGCCTGAGGGAATGAATGGTTATTGTGGTAACTGGACTAAACTATAAGAAAACCAAAGGGAAACTAGAATCTAAGGATAACATTATCTGATAAGGAAGAGCAGTGAAGCCAAGACCTAGAATTACTATAAACTAAAACATAAACAATAAGTGGAACTAAGCCTAGTGAGGAAACAAATAACTATAAACTATAACCTGTTTGGAAGGAACTTAAACAGTAGAGACTAATACGGGGAACTATACTAGAAATAAGGATCTCTCCAGATTGGGCATCGTCTGTGCCTTTTCACCTCTCAATAACAATGACTGTGTTCATTTCACTGGTCTCAGTTCAGATCTCAAAGGTGTGTTGCTCTAGAGAATCTCAGATAAATCCTTCATCTCATTTGTGGATCTAAAAGTAGAAACGTGGAAATATGTTAGTTCACAGTAAAAAGAAGGTTAGCTTTTAATTCACAAAGTTGGTTTTCATTTGTTCCACTAAAATTTATAGTAAATTTTACTCCATAGTCAGTGTCCACTTTTCAGAGATGATTTGATGTGACATAATCGAAATACTGTCGAGGTAAATTGTCCACTTCATACACAAGTTAAGTCTTTCCTTTGTTAGCTAACAACTAATGCTAGACCCATCTAGGTTAAATATTAACATCTGACTTGTCTCCATCTTGTGAGGGTCCATGGATGTTCCTCTCTGCCATTTTAGTAGCCCATTACTCCATGTTTTGGCTAGTTAAAACTGTAAGATCAATTATCCAAAAAGGTTATTTGCTTCTAAACTAATGATAATAAGCATATAAGCAATCATAATAATTTAGACGTATTGACTTTATTGATCTTACAATGTAGAAATTATCCCCTGCATTTAACCCATCCTTCAGGGAGCAGTGGGCTACCATTGTGTGGCGTCCGGGAAGCATTCAGGGGCTAAGAGTCTTGCTCAGGGACCCAGAGCAGCAGGCTGTGGGATTTGAACCTGGGTACTTGTGGCCTCGCCAGGACGCGAATGCCCAGCTCTCTGGCCACTACTCCCTAAGAGTTTCTTAAATATTTTTTCTCTGAAATAAAGAGGGCAAATTGAACATTAGGTTGATTGCCATTTCAGCAAATCATTCTTTAAAATCTTATTTGACTAAATATTTGATCTACTCTCCTGATTTTGCTTTGTGACTGGTTGTTTGATGACCTGCCAGTTATTGTTCTTAATACGTTCTGAACTAATTTGACGTCATTTACAGATTCCTGAAAATAAACCTTGGATCTTAAAACTAATTCCATATTGAACTTTGATATCATTGCATCATTTTTAACGGTCTCCTTGTTCCGTTATTTATACATAGCTCACTTTTCTTTATTCCTTTGTGTTGTTTGGTAGTTTTAGTCAAATTGTTCTAGCTGAATAAAGAGTTTGCTTACTGAAGTATGTTTAACTTGGAGTTGAATTGTTTTTGTTAATAAATTCTTATATTTTAAGGAGAAGTTGTTTTAAGTTTATTTCATATGTGCGCAGAGTTTGCTGTTCAATAATGCCAATGCTCGAATCACTCTTTCATCTATTGTCCTAATACCACCGTCATATTCGTCTGGTATTCCCTGGACAACAATTGACAGAACGAATGGTTATTTAATTAAATAGTAATTGAGCTTTTCTGTTGTGTGATGAATTTTAACTTCCGTAAAAGCTTCATCCGGGAGGGGCTCGGAGTAGAGCCGCTGCTCCTCCACATCGAGAGGAGCCAGTTGAGGTGGCTCGGGCATCTATACCGGATGCCTCCTGGACGCCTTCCTCGGGAGGTGTTCCAGGCCCGTCCCACCGGGAGGAGGTCCAGGGGACGGCCCAGGACATGCTGGAGGGACTATGTCTCTCGGCTGGCCTGGGAACGCCTTGGGCTTCCCCCGGTGGAACTGGAGGAGGTGTCTGGAGAGAGGGACGTCTGGGCGTCTCTGCTGAGTTTGTTGCACCCGCAACCCGGTCCCGGATAAGCAGAAGACGACGAGTACGAGTAAAAGCTTCATTTCTTGTTACCTCATCATGATAAGTGGCAACGTTCTCCTGGAGCTTCATAATGAATGTATATAATATATATGAGTCTCACGTTCTGAAATAAGTGACAAAAATATTTTTCACAATTTGTTTAGCTTGTACATGTACGATACTAAATACAAGAATTCTTATTATTAATTGTGTACGGAGACTTCATATATTTACTAAATGTATTTCATATATCAGATATAAACAGATATGTTTCATGATATAAATCTTATAACTATTAAATATATATTTATAATTATTATATAGATACTATTTAAATTGTTGTAGTATATTTGTATGACACATACTTTTAAATGTGTATTTCATTATATTAGAATATAAATATTACATGTATATATTGTATATTTATGTATTATATATTTATTAAATATATTATCTTTAAACCAAATGAGTAAGACTATTTTGACAGCACATTGAATCGCATTTCTTTTTTCCGCCGCTAGATGGCATCATTAGCGTAATTTAAACTACATAAAGTTAATTTGTTCATGACACCGGCCTTATTTAGACCGTCAAAGTAAAATACAAACATCCGTCTTTTGTCCTAAAAACACGTGAAAGCGATGAAAAACTAATGTAATTCTAAAATTATCAGGTGATATTATTTTATCATTACATATACAAGTGTAACTAGGCCAATTTGAGCTCTTGGGTGAAACACAAAGAGGCTTTTATTTTTAAAAGCAATGTCCGGAAGTTCATTGCCTTATTTCCCGCAGCTTAATGGTGAACGGTGGCCCAGTCAAAACAATGCAGTGTTGCAGCTTCGTGTAGCTTTGGCTTTAAAGGGCAGATATTTAAAATCCCCATCGACACGGTGGTCTGCGTCCGTCAGCTTGCTGTGTTATCCGGGCGAGCGGCAGTTGGATCGTGCCAGGAGTTTAGTTTCTTCCGAGCTGCCATCGTTTGGGATTTAACCGTTTGTTTGGCTGGAAATGGAGACAGCTAACGGTTGGATGACAGCAATGGAGGAGAGCGGCTGAAAGGTAAAGGAATACCGGAGTTTGCGTCAAGTTATTGTCACTAAACTCTGTAAAATAAACTCTCGGTCGGCCGGGGCAGCTGACATGGTGGAGTAGGCGTCGTCAGCGCTGAAGCTCTCTAGGTCTCTCTCTGCGGAGAGGATCGCCATGGCACCGGGCTCTCTGGTGGCGGCCTGCCGCAGTCTGGCCCTCTCTACGTGGCTGCTCTCCTTCTGCTTCGTCCACCTGCTGTGCCTGGACTTCACCGTGGCCGAGCGGGAGGAGTGGTACACCGCCTTCGTCAACATCACCTACATGGACCCGGCCACCTCCGAGCTGCGCACCGAGAAGACGGAGGTCGGCCGCTACGGTGAGCATTCCCCAAAGCGGGACGCCAAGGGGGTGGTGGTGCTGCCAGCCGCCCCCCTAGACCGGCAGGCCTGTGACCCTCACACTCGGTTCGTGGTCCCCACGCAGGCCTCGGCGGGCTGGATAGCGCTGATAGCCCGGGGAAACTGCACCTACAAGGACAAGATCCGCCATGCTGCCGCCCACAACGCCTCGGCGGTGGTCATCTTTAACGTGGGCTCCACTAATCCCAACGAGACCATCACCATGCCCCATCAAGGTAGGAGGCTGCCTGCTGGAGTGAAACAGAAGCTCGGTTCATTATGAATGAACTTTATTTCCTTTCAGCTTAACACAAACTAATGGTTTTTTTTTAGGGAGACAACATGGTAAAGAGTTTTATGAGCAGGAACGATTTCATCTGGAAAGGCGTTAAAAGAGCGTTCCCATGATGATCCCATGATGCCAAGGTCATAGAAGTAGGCAATAATGGATACAGATGAAGGTTACCTTTATTACTTCAAAGCACATTTTCACCATCAACACCAGCGGCAGAGAATATTCTACCTGTTTGTTATACTCTAATACTAATACATGCAGCCCTAGATGGACAGATTCAATTTATGTGCATCAGCATCCAATTAAATGGTCATATAGATAACAAACTTATGCAGTCAATATCACTTTCTACTGCTAGCTGGTCAAATGTTATCTGAAGACGACCAGCCGACTGCTTTGAGTCATTTACTTCGCAGCATTTCTTCCTCCTGTTCAAAGCATTTGGTGACAGTGGAAAGGAACCACTCCCTCTGAACAGGAAGAAACCTCCAGTGAATCATCTGCAGCGACTGACCGGGGATATGGCAGGGCAGAGCAAGCGCAAACGAAACCCAGAGAGGCTGCTTTACTTGTACCATATGTGCAAAGATTTAAATTATTTCTTTTTTTTGATGGAATCCAAACCTTGAACTGGCTAAATGAGCATAAGCCCACATATCCAGTCAGTTGATCTCTGCTAGATAGGGACTACTTGGTTGTTTCAAAACATTCTACTCCTCTCCAGGTAAATCAAAGTTTTGTTGGACCAAAGGTTCAGCAACGAGCCACGGCTGTGTCTTTAACAACAGACAGACGGTAGATGATGTTCTCCAAATGTTTACCTTAAGTAATCCATCAGGAATTCTCCGAACTGCGGTACCGTCATATGAAAGCTGTTTTATGGGACGCACCGTTGGCGGCGATATCAGTAGTCCAGAGATCGGGGCAAACGCAGCAGCAGCTGCAGACTCTGCAGACTGATGCTAACAAAACTAGTGATGGATCTTCTCAAAGCAGCGGATTTTCTCTGTTTCTAGTAGGCGCTCATTGATTATCCAATCATTACACTGATAAGCATGTGCGTTAAAGCCTAATTGTTTTCGTCATCAAAGAGTGAACTCGGTGTCACCAAATCATCTGTTTGTCCAAAGGTTCAAAACTGTTCTGCAACAGAAGCTGCACATCTGCAAGAAAAACAAATGTTTACCATGTATAATATAGTTGTTGCAGGAACCTCTAAGTTATAGTTGCAATTCAAATTCTTTAATATATTTTAGAAACCATCCCAAGTTCTTGGTTAATTCCTTTATTTGCTTGTTGGCAGAATAAATTGTCAGCTATAAAATGTCCTAACTATCGTTAAATTGTTTAAACCAGATGTTTGTTCATTACCGAGCTTTTTACGTTACAACTCAGTCAAACGGCAGAAATGAAGATCTTCTCAGTTAAGAAGCCAAAACGTTTGGGCACAACCTTGTGTCTGATGCTGCAGCAATGATGCTGAATCAGTAAGTTTGATCATAAATGTTTCATTTTAAACGGCATTTAAAGTTCAGTCGGTGTGCCATAAATAAAAGCATAGCAATAATAGTTAAAGTAGTGATTTAGCTGCAAAATGAAGGCATCCAAAATAGAGAAAAATACATATTTCTGTAACTTATTTAATTTTGACCTTTTTGATATGTATAGCCTTATTTAAAAAGTTTTTTACATTAATATTTAATAAGTAAAGTAATCTGTAGGGGCTGAGCATGTCTGTCATCATAATGTTAAATAGAAACATCAGTTTCACGGCATCGTCCTATCTCTACCATGTAAATGTGTTTCCAGCACGATCCTTATGTTTTGGTTTAAACATAGAAGCCCTGGTTATCCCTCCTGCTGGTAAACTAATAACACATTGATATTGATCCACACCGTTCTGCGAACTGAAATGTTCCCAAAAAACAGAATTTCTCTTTCTGTTGAGCGGAAGAAAAGTTTGGGAACCTTCTTTCAGCCAGCTGACCGGTAGTGCACAGGAAAATGCTGGGGAGGGGCCGCATTGTGCTCCATGCAGTCAGAGAAAACTCTGGTCATTCCTGCATTTTCTCTAAACTTTCATCAAAATGACTTTAAACGTCCTGATTTTATTCGTTTTAGTTTTAGTTTTTGGGATCAGGACCTTTGAACGTTTAACCGTAGCGTACCTTGGTACCAGTGACCAACGCATGCCTAGCAGTCACTTCAGATCTGTCATGTTTAATATGCAGAAGGCATCAGTCTTCATTTCTCTCCGAGCAAAAACACAGGAAGAAAAAATGATCCTTAACATTTTAAAAAGATTTATTGTTCTGCCGAATATCTACAAATTAAACCTGTTCTTTCTGGTGCTTTAGACCAACAGAAGTCCGGTGTAGGAACATGTTTCTTTGCCGTTGAGTCTGTCTGATTGGACCTTTTTGTCTCAGTAAAGCATTCAATGACAAACGATCCTCTGATGCGGCGTCTGGCTGTAAGGCTGTGACCAACAGTCTGAGCCGAACGTTTGACAAACTGCTGTCAGGAGCTTCTTTAACTCGGTCCGTTGAAGGTTTGATCAGATCATGTAATCTCTACGTATCTGATGTTTGAACCCAGTCGGTGGCGTGGATCAGGGACGGCCAGGCCTCCCTCCACCGCTCCGGCCTCTTCTGATTAGATTACATGCAGAGAAACTCAACGTGGCGAGTTGTTGTCAGTCACGATGGAGCTCTGGGTTGCATAACGGCAGCAGTGAAGGGAGGTCTGCTCATCTGAGCCGCTGAGCAAACTAACAGCTGTTTGTCCGACAGTTTGGATCTCCTTCAGCGATCCCTGCAGGCCTCCTCCCACTCCCACTCTGATTGCCAGGAATGCAGGAAGTAGATGGAAAATACTCCACGTTTGTTGATCTTAAATCTAGCTTCTCATGACGTTTTCCGTTTCTGGGAATCTGTCTTTGGAAACTGAATACATTTGCCAGTAGAAACATCTGCAGGGCGTTCAGAAGCTGTTGGGTTGTCAGGTTACTGGTGCTGTTTAGATACTTAACACATCTGGTTTTTATTAAAATCTCATTCCAAGGCTTGTTCTCGCTCTATTTTAGATGCTTTTTTTTATCGTTGTTCAGTCCACTATTAAATCACAGCTGGAAGACTCGTTTAAAAATGTGCAACCATCAAAATTTGGGGTTTTCTATGTAAAATAGTCATTTGAAGCTGTCTAAAAGAAGTTGGTGTTTAGTTTCCTCCCTTTAATTTCTGTGTTGTGATCATGAATCTGAGAATGTTATTTAATATTAATATTTTAATATTTTATCAAATAATATTTCGGTCTGTTAAGGATTGTCCTGTGAATACCAGCCCTATTAAGGCGATAGTATTAGGACAGAATAGAAAGGTGTGAGACGAGCTCTGACATTATTGAACAGCATAAACTCTGCACAAATATGGAATAAATTCACACAATTACTTAAAATACAAGAATTTATTAACAAAAATAAGTCAACTCAAAGTCAAACACATTTCAATCAACAAACTCTTTACTATGTTAATACAATCCAACTAAACTACCAAGCAGAATTAAAGAATAATGAAGATTAATGGGCTATGTACAATATAAACAAGTTGATTAAAGATGATTAGAAATTATGACCAAAAAGAGTGATGCAACATTACCATGCAATGTTTATGTTTGAGAACCAAGGATTATCTTGAAGAATCTGGAAATGAAGTTAAGTTAGTCTTGGAACCAACTTAGGAAATAATCAGCAACATTTAGACAACCATTCACAATGCAAGATCAGATTAAATATTATTTTAATAAAATAATGTTTTAAATAATGATCTGCTGAATAAAACCAACCTTCTGGATGACCATTTCTCAACGGTGTCTGATTAACTGCCTTTATTTATTTAAATAATATTTAAATAAATATTATTAAGGGAGTATTTTGGAAAAGAGCCAAATCTTTCTGGAGAAATGGGGCTTAATGGCGTTTACTTAGTTATCAAATCTAGTAAATGATGTTCAGGGACTATTATTCACTAGCTTGAAAACTAACAACCTTTCTGTTAAATACTCTTTAGTAGCAAACATGTGTTCTTACCGGTTAGCGGTTGAGCTAACAAAGAAGCGGATAGCTTAGCACCAGAATCAAACACATACCTTTAAAATACCTCGGTTAATATAAGGGTTAAAATGCATAAGCGCAGACGGCGCGTTATGATCAATGTTCAGTTTAAAAATCACCCTTTAAATAAAGTTTGTATTAACCTTAAAAACATACAAAGAACACAAACCGGCACGTGTGCTACAGATAGCCTGCTAGCACTAAGGTAGCCGAGCTTCACAAAAACAAAACTTCATAAATGAAAACATTCAGATTATTTCATCCTAACTGTTAATCTGCCCAAACCTAACCTCTGACCATGGTGAGGAAATGTTGTCCAAGGGGCGATGAAGTTTGAAGAAGGTATCCACAGTGAACAAAGGGTTAGCTTCCTGCTAACCTCCTCAGCTTCTCACGATCAGAAGGTGCGTTCGTTCAGTGAACAAAAGGGTTAGCTCCGGAGCTGTAGCTGGGCGGCCCGTCCTGTCCGCTGCGGTCTCTGCTGTCTTCCTTCCAGACTGGGAGACCGCGTCTTTGCAGGGGTTTCTCTCGAACACCGTTTGCGTCTGCGGGGGCTTGGAGAGATGGTCAAGCAATGCTTGTACCTTAATTACCCCCGTTCACGAATGAAAATACCAGATACACAGACAGTATTTCATCCGTACTTATCTTTGCATATGATCGATGATCATATGGCTTCCTTGGATCCAGTTGAAGAGTTTGTCTTTTTGCCAGCAAAGAGACATCAGCGCGCTTTGTCTCCCCTGTCCGGTCCCTCTGGAAGCCCGTGTGGAAAGAGGGCGGATGTAGCAACAGCTGTGCTTTTATTTGGGTAGTGGCATCACAGGAAGTCCGCAGTTATCCCGTTTCCTGGCTGTGCCGGAAGAAGGTTAATGCACTTTATTTTGAAAGTTCCAGAAATGTCCGTACCGGAGTTTAATGTTGAAATCCATGGCTGTGGGTCCCAACATCTGATACTGAAGGAAAACTCAGAAACAGCTGTGGGTTTGGTCAAGTTGCAACGGTAACATGCTCTGCATGATTTCAGGCTGTTTTAATAAATATTAAATATTGATATAAAGGACTAAAAAATGCAAACTTCTGTGATAACTTTGAAATATTCTTGTAATAAAGAAAGTTACTTAATTTCTTTTAAAGTCCCCCTGAAACCATGTTTTAAATATTTAATTTATGGATGAATCTCTTGCACATTCTTTTACATTTGCAACCATATTGGCATAAATAATTTTTTTTTTTACTGGTGGTTTGTCACTTTAAATAAAACAATAAAACAAAATCCTCTGTGCTTATCTGCTGAGGAGGGTTGGTAGTACCTGATCAAGCCACCAGAGATACTTCGTCTACATAAAGTTTGCAGGAAATATCTTCATTTTCAGAAGTTAATGGACCCGCTGACAATAGTAGAGCAGCCAGATGGGGCAGCTTACTCTGGATTTAATTCAGAACACATGGGGAAAAAAAGTCAAATGTGATTTGAAAAGTGTTAAAATTGGGGTAAAGTTCTAAAATAAGAGTCAGAACCTGATTTATGTTTTTTACAAATTTCGCGACTAACCTGAGTCAAAGACGGAAAATATTAAGTTCACATCTTTCTTTGTTTCTTCACCCCATAGCTCTGTTTGCTTTTACCTGCTACTATTACGGTGGCCGACGGGAAAAACACGTTGCAAACATCATTCATGCAAACGTCATTCAGGATGCCAAACAACCAATGCATAGGAAAAACGCAGCAAAAGACAAATGCTGCAATCACAGAAAATAGACAGAAGCAAAAAGAAAAATGCTGCAAATACCAAAAACAACAGTAAGTTAAAAACAGGCTGCAAGCTCGCTCCCCAAAACGGCAATACACCAGACAACCACCAAGTCATATGGGACTGGACCTTCAGTTAAGACATTAACGGGATCCTGGAAGAAAGTTGGAGGAAAGAAAGAAAATATACGTCTTCTTTCATGTCTTTTTTTTTTTTTTTAACAAGTGGTCATAATATTTTCTAATATTATAAAACGGCAGCATTTTTACGTAGGTAATATTTCAGCTTCAGAGAGTCGGCCCAGACTGAGCAGTAATCCCCTCCTTACCTGCAGGTTGTTGTGTTCATTTCATCATCTTAAATGCAGAAATCTGTGATTTAAGTTCAGGACTTTATTGTTGGTTCAGTTTGCAGAGATTACAATATTTAGGTGATTTAAAAAGCAATTTAGCGGTCAGGTTTAATATAGTTGCTCCTGTGATGATCAGAAGCTGCTACCTGCAGGGCTTGACCTCTGACCTTTACCAATAGGCAGTGTTTACACAGCTGTGTCATCGCTGGCAACAGACCATAAATGTCTTGTTCTGCAGTCTGCTGATGCACTGGTGACTTGCAGCACATCAGCCACTGCCTGAACATTGACTGCTCGTCTGTTTGGTGTTGAAGCAGAGGACACGCACAGCGTTGGTCAGACGGTTGCCCCCACTCACCACAGCATGAGTTTCACATTCACTCTAACCTTATAGGGATTTATTTTGAGATGAAACTCATCAAACACACAACCTTAGTGATTTTATTTAAACCAGAACTAGGTGAAGAAGTTAAAATGTCCTGTGTTTTTCTTCTAATCATCACAGGATTGAGATACACCGCCACTAGTATTTGGAGAAATGTCCCTTTTTATGGCAAGCTTTTGTAGCAATTAACAAGCTACTAGCATAATTCTGGCCAGAAGCTTCACCGACCACACCTTCATGTTAAGATCAACATGGACTGAGAGGTTCTGATGTAAAACGAAGCCCCCGCGTTGGAATCAACGCCTTGAAGCTGGAAGTTGCTCCACATGGCCAGAAGGTCTCTGGAGAACGGTTTTATGATCAGATGAGGCTGAGGTGGAGCTGTTGGGCCCCAGTTACAAGAATAATGCGTAAGATTCAGACTTATTTATTTACATGTACATTCATTAAGACGAGGCTTTCTGTCTATCCTGTAAATGTTCCAGATTTATCCGTAGAAGCTCGTTTTCTGTCTGGAGTGTCTGGCAGGTTGTTGCTTTACAACATGAATAAAACATTAACCATGTGATTAAATTACATTAACCAAACGAAAATAAACTAAAAATAAAAACACATGGTCAATATTCAGCTGTCACTACGTTTGATCTCTAATTATGAGTTACCGACCACTGTTTTATGGATTTACAGAACTACCTATGAGCTGTAGCGTTCCTCACGGTATTCCCAGTATGAACTTTCCTATAAGAAAAGGCTAACTTTCCAATGGGAACTTTTCTGACTCTTACAGTCTCCTCTAATTAAATCTCTCATGGACACATTTTGAGATTGTTTAATGAAATTACTTAGTAGAGGGCGGTCCAGACCATGCAGAATTTTATACATTAGAAAATATGCAAGAATGTAATCCTGTTTTCCTGGTGAACGATGTATTTTGTTAAAACTTTGCAATGATGGTGTGAGTTAGACTTTTCATTAAAGCCAGTTATTGCAGTCTTTCTGTTGATTATAATGTAGCCTTCCCTGTTTGTGTCCATCTGGACGTACCGTTAATCACATGTGACAGAAAAATCTCATTCATGTACATCTGCAAAGCTTGAGTAGTTCAGATATTTCTAATGTGTCTAAAACTCATCAAAGCATGGTGGCGGTAGCATCATGCTTTGGGACTGTATTGCTGCCAGTGGTGCCAGTGGGTTAAATAATCAAGTTCGGAGCCCGCTTCGGTTCCTGAACATGATTTCAAATTGTGTTTCCACCAACAAAAAGAGGTTCCAGGCTGTGAACTCTGGTTCAACTCCGGCACCGCAGAATACTTGGTTCCTCTGTGTGAACCAGAACGTCACCCCTGGGCGGCTCGAAGCTGCAGACAATAGACACAGCAAGTACGGCGGCGGTGGCGAAGAGCGTACCGTATAAACATTATTTATATGTTGGCAAAAACTACCCGACTTCAGGAAGTGGCTTCCTTGCCAAGGGGAGGGTGTATGTTTACCTTTGAAACCCTGTGTGGATCAGAGAAAATCTACAATTTAGTCAAACTTGATCACTGTGGAATAAAAAGAAAAGCCATGAGCTAATTGTTGGCTCTTATTTTTCATTGTGTCAAGATGAGCAGTAATGTTTTGCTCTGAGCTGGAAATGCTAATTAAATTCATCAGCGTTTGTCTTCTGTGAGTCACTTCTAGTAAGTTAAATCCAGTGATTACATTTACAGCAGCAAAGCATTGCCTGTTGCATAATATGGTTTTATTTGTTCCTATACCTCCCACTCAGTGAATCCCTCAGACATAAAAACACCTATTTTTAACAAGCTTGATTTACTTTGAGTAGATCATTGTTTTCAGTATCTCAAGAGCATAAAAGTGCTCTGGACCCAAGAGCTCTGAAGACGATGAGCACTGAAGCTTTGAGATCCAGATGCTGCAACATGTCTGAGTGGGAGAGGGTGAGTTGATCCCTTGGTCTGGTCAGGCAGGGAGAGCTGGGGAGTTGGACTGGTCATTCAGTGGGTGGTCAGGCCTTTTCACTGTTAATCCACCTGAAAACAGACTGTGTGGAATCAGCTGCTTCATCATTTCCACGGTTCATCCCACAGATTAGATCAGAGCCGCTGACCGCTTCATGTCGCTTTGCTGTTTTGAAGCTGGAATTGTGACATAACACGTCATCATGAGCAGAAATGTTTGCTCGTCTGTGATTGGTCCAGGGAGGCAGTTGTCATGCATCTGTACAGAGGAAGAGGTGGTGCACAACTCCAGTCTTACAAGACGATTTAAAAAAATAATAATAATTTTTTTATCTTGGACTATAAAAATATTATCTACTGCTCAAAAAAATAAAAGGAACTCTGAAATAACACATCCTAGATCTGAATGAATGAAATATTCTCATTGAATACTTTATTCTGTACAAAGTTGAATGTGCTGAGAACAAAATCACACAAACCTCATCAATGGAAATCAAATTTATTAACCAATGGAGGCCTGGATTTGGAGTCACACACAAAATTAAAGTGGAAAAACACACTAGAGGCTGATCCAACTTTGATGTAATGTCCTTAAAACAAGTCAAAATGAGGCTCAGTATTGTGTGTGGCCTCCATGTGTCTGTATGACCTCCCTACAACGCCTGGACATGCTCCTGATGAGATGCGGATGGTCTCCTGAGGGATCTCCTTCCAGACCTGGACTAAAGCATCCACCAACTCCTGGACAGTCTGTGGTGCAACGTGACGTTGGTGGATGGAGCGAGACATGATGTCCCAGATGTGCTCAATCGGATTCAGGTCTGGGGAACGGGCGGGCCAGTCCATAGCTTCAATGTCTTCATCTTGCAAGAACTGCTGACACACTCCAGCCACATGAGGTCTAGCATTGACCTACATTAGGAGGAACCCAGGGCCAACCACACCAGCATATGGTCTCACAAGGGGTCTGAGGATCTCATCTCGGTACCTAATGGCAGTCAGGCTACCTCTGGCGAGCACACGGAAAGAGATGCCACCCCACACCATTACTGACCCACTGCCAAACCAGTCATGCTGAAGGATGTTGCAGGCAGCAGATCGTTCTCCACGGTGTCTCCAGACTCTGTCACGACTGTCACATGTGCTCAGTGTGAACCTGCTTTCATCTGTGAAGACCACAGGGTGCCAGTGGAGAATTTACCAATCCTGGTGTTCTCTGGCAAATGCCAAGCGTCCTGCACGGTGTTGGGCTGTGAGCACAACCCCCATTTGTGGACGTCGGGCCCTCATACCATCCTCATGGAGTCGGTTTCTAAACGTTTGTGCAGACACATGCACATTTGTGGCCTGCTGGAGGTCATTTTGCAGGGCTCTGGCAGTGCTTCTCCTGTTTCTCCTTGCTCAAAGGCTGAGATAGCGGTCCAGCTGCTGGGTTGTTGCCCTCCTACGGCCTCCTCCACGTCTCCTGGTGTACTGGCCTGTCTCCTGGTAGCGCCTCCAGGCTCTGGACACTACGCTGACAGACACAGCAAACCTTTTTGCCACAGCTCGCATTGATGTGCCATCCTGGATGAGCTGCACTACCTGAGCCACTTGTGTGGGTTGTAGAGTCCGTCTCATGCTACCACGAGTGTGAAAGCACCACCAACATTCAAAAGTG
The DNA here is from genome assembly GCF_021462225.1 of Girardinichthys multiradiatus. Taxonomy (NCBI): domain Eukaryota; kingdom Metazoa; phylum Chordata; class Actinopteri; order Cyprinodontiformes; family Goodeidae; genus Girardinichthys; species Girardinichthys multiradiatus. The sequence goes on along the minus strand of NC_061807.1, from coordinate 11,726,365 downwards.
ACCAAAACATCAGCCAGAAAGCATAGGTACTGAGAAGTGGTCTGTGGTCCCCATCTGCAGAACCACTCCTTTATTGAGTGTGTCTCGCTAATCACCAAAGATTTCCCCCTGTTGTCTATTTCATTTGAACAACAGTTTGATTTACTTGGAGTTATATTGTGTTGTTTAAGTGTTCCCTTTATTTTTTTTAAGCAGTGTAGTCTATTATAGTATATTTTTATTTAGATTTTTTTGATACCTCATTGTTTCTAAAACGCCTTTAGGAAGCTTGAATGACTTGACCTGTTACCTGTCCGTTCTGTAAATTGAAATTAGTTCGGTTTTTTGATTCAGTTTCCTCCGCCACCACACAGAAACCATTTGACCTTTCAGTTTTTGTCTGAAGTGCTGACTCTGTTCAGCCAAACAGCTGCGAGAGTTGCGAACATGTTTCAAAGCACCTTGAATAACGCTGCTCAGTCCCGCGCTGTGGTTGTTACAGCCGACACATTTTATCTCTGACTTCCGTTGATAAGGTGACACTTCCTAGTCAACATTGTACAGTAGTGAGCATTTTAAAGCCAAACAGAAGGTACCAAAGGCTTCATGAAAAGCATGCAATGAATTTCCAACAGTTGCAAAAACAATGAGCTGTAGAAGCACTGAAGTGTACATAGGTTTTATCTTTATAGTAAACACATCCAAGACTCCCAGACTGGTTTTGTTTGCAGCTGTTGTGACAATTGATTTTTCAAGCAATAATGACAATATGTTAGATTTTTGCACTAAGTCTTGTTTTATGGGCTAAATGTTTAAATATTCAGTACAATAAGAAGTCTGTTAGATTATTACCGGCCCAGTTGTTCAAACTGTCGTAGAATTACACAATTTCTCCTTAATCTGCAGGTCAGCTACTGAAAGCTACATACAAACTGAAAGCTCAGTCTGTAAATACATCAACAAACTCTGAGCTCTATGACGCAGAGAAAATTCATTTTTTATTCTTTTATTTTTAATTATTGGCTTTGCAATAATATTTTGTGTGTGTTTAAATGGTTATAAAGAAAATCAGAATTTTCTAAAATCGGGCTACAAGGCTCTGGGTCAGTTTGCCGGTTCGTACCCACCTACTGCTTGGATATTCCCATAAATCAACAGTTTCATCCTCACAGACCAAGTTACATCACAACCCACTAACCAGAACAAATCATTGTGTTTCTCTGGGCTGGGTATTTCTGTGAGAAAATATTAGTGAAGTAAAATTACAAAAGCAACATTAATATGAGGGCGCTGGGCTATTACTGCTATCAAGGTATAGAATGGTTAATAAACATTACTGGTGCGCGTCGCAGGCGTAGCTGTAGAGCACGCAACCTTTATATATGGAGGCTTTGGCCCTTGATGCAGCTGTCCCCTGGTTCGAGTCCCGGTCACAGTGACCTGTGCTGCATGTCGCCCTCTTCTCTTCACCCCTTTTCCTGTCTGCCAACTTTCAAGAAATGACAAAATAAAGGCCACTAGTGCTGCAATAAAAAAACATTTAAACAAAAAACTTTACTGTTTCCAAACTACTTGAAATTTCCATCCCACAGTTTCTACAGTTTAATGTCCTTTCATTGAGACACCAGAGAAAGAGTTGAAATGGCCTGGATTTGTGAAGAATAAAGCCACACTTTACCCTTTCTTGTAAGAAGTCCAGCTTGACACAAATTGAGGTCAAAAGCCTTGTTACAGTGTGCTGCTGTGATTGTTTACACATGCAGTAACCTCTGAGTAGCTTTTTTCTGTGTACGTAGTAGGCTTAGGTTATACATGGAAAGAGTTGTAACATGGAGACAGAGAAGAAACGACCATGAAGTGAGTAGGATCGACTCGGTTTTATACAAAAAAGTCAAGTATGAAACAACCAGAATGGTAACTGGGCAAGTTGACCAGCACCAGCAAAGACAACCAGAACCTGGTACAGGTCATTACATACCTGACTGGTGCATCTAAAAGAGGAATGATAACCAGGGTAGGATGATGGTCAGTAACTGCAGACTAGGATAACCACTGGTGTTTAGGCTCAGAAAGCATGTTTTATGTCAGTTAATGAAAGATGCACCGATCTGACCTTTACTGGCCAACAATCTTGGCTGGTTTTCTTTAAGGTCAGACCTGCTGATTCTCGATTTCCTTTCCAAGGACTATAACACAAACAAACTGCTTTGATTGGGTCAGAAACAGAAAAAAACTGTGCTTCAGGGTTCTTGAAAGAATCAGTAGTTTTGGATCCATCATAAAATGAAGGAATTTACAAGATTACAGCCATTTATTCATCATAAATCCCTAACCTTTGTCTGACTTTTTCCTAAGCTCAGTGCACAAAGTGCATTAACAGATATATGCTGTTTGAGTTTACTGGCTGGAAACTCCTGCAGGTTCAGTTCTGATACATTTAATAAGCAGCACCACCCGATCACCAGTCAGAGCCGATCTGAGGAAAATCGTCTGATTCCCGTCACTGGCTGGTTGATTGGTGCATCATTCATAAAAACAAAGTGAAATAAAAACATGCGGTTTGTTGTAAGTCTACTGTATCATATGGCTGTATGTTCAGTAGTGTCTGATCGGTTCTTTATCTGATATGTTATTTTAAACGGTGATTAAAAACGGGGGTTTATAAAAAATAGATGAAGGAATGAGGCAGAACCTGTCGTCTGTAACATTTATTAAAACATTTGAGATTGTCAAACCTCTGTCTACCACGAGTAGTTTAAGGTTTTTACTCAACCAGATTTTTAAGACTGTTAAAACCTTACTTGGGTTTTGGACAAACAAGTAGTTGTCAAATTGCAAAGAATTTAAAGTGCTAATTTCTGGAAATGTTAAGTAAAAACTCAGCTGAAAAACTCGTGATTTGATATTTGTGGCCACAGCAAGCAGTGCCTGAATTGGGTTTAAATTAGGATTTGTTCCAAAGGTTAGCATTATGTAACTGCTGTGAGGGGCCTCTCAGTTACACAGGAGCAATATTGATCCCAGAGGAGTATTTTTAGGTCAACACTAATCAATTTTTTGGTATTTTGTTCAGTCAGTGTGAGTTCAGTTTTGGCCTCCAGGGAATTGATCCAACTTGTGCTCTTCCAGTCTGCAAATAGAGCAAATTAAGTCACTGCTGAGCAAACAATCAGCAGCTGCATCTCAGGTTTCTCAATATTTATACGTCCTGAAAGTCGAGGGAAACGGAGTTGGTAGCATAAAACTGTAACATGGGAACTACCAAATTACCTGCATCATACAATGTTTCTATATGGTTATTAAAGGCTGATATTTAGTCTGTTTAAAGTCAAACTCAAAGAAAAATTGTTTCAGCAAAATGACTTAAATATAATAAATAATTAAGTGGATGTCTCTTCATTATAAAACTGCATAAAATGACCCTAAGTCAGTATTCTCTGTACAAGTGCTGCTTCTTAAGAGTAATTATGTGTAAGGACAAATAAACCAATGAAAATTCTTGTGTGTGGTCTCCAGGCAGAGTTTGGTCTTCCCTGCAGTTTGGGTTCCTTTCCTTTTGTGTGAATCCCTTCCTCCCTAAATAGCATAAGTTAAAATAGACATTTCATCAGTCAGTAATATTTCAAATTATAGCCAGTTGGTGTTTTCTTTCTAGCCTCAGGACTTTCCAGCAGGCCTGGTGATGAACTTTATAGTGGATTTATAGCCTTTGGTCAGAGACCTTCAGTGACTCCTGAACTTTTATTGACTAGATATGATTCTCACTGTTTTTGGTGTCCTTTTCCAAACAGTTGTACATTTAAAGAGACAGAATAGTTTTTTCCATTATGTGGGGTGTTTTCCAGTCTGTATTTATTGGTTGATTTCACGTTTGAATCTGGACCCACACTGGGCTCACTTTGGCTCTGATAGTTCTGCCCTTTTCACAGTTTCCCAAAAGTCTGAGCTGAATATTGGAATAGGAGTCGTAGTGCTGTATTTTTACCTGGTATACATGATGTATCAACTGGAATAAAGTGATGTGTGTATGCCTGACAGAGCTGTATACAGTTATTAGAGAACAAACTTCAGACTTGTAAATCAGACTTTAGAGATTTCATTACAGAATAAATTTTTAATTAATAATTCTTCAGATGTGCTGTAAGACGGAGCGCTACAAGAGATCCTTCGTGCCCATAGCCATCAGCATCTACAACGGCTCTTTGAAGAAACCTACATAATATGAGCTACAACAACATTTAATTTCCCTTTGGGATTAATAGAGTATTTTTGAATTGAAACAAAGCAGCTTTGATTTTAAGACATGAGCATTTTCTGATTTCCTTGCAACTTCATTTAAATTGGTGCTCATGTGGAGAGCCTTTGCTCTCCTGGGCTGGTCATTTGAAGAAGTTATAGACTTCAGCAGGAGTGGAGAAGCAATAGGATTACATGCTACATGTGCTTCCTTTTGTATAAATCTAGAAAAACATTCAAAACAAGGCTATTCTCCACAAGCAGTAAGTACTTCAATCACAACTCTACTCCATTTACGCCTAACCCAGTCAGGTAACTTTTTCAAAAGCTTGTTATTTTCTTCACAATCAATTTAAAATACACCGTTTTATTACTTGAGGCATAGACTCTTCACAACCTTTCAGGAAGTCTGCAAAATCTTTGTGAGACAAATGATCATTTGGAGCAAACTTTGGCCATAGCCTCAGTTTATCTCTGAAGGCCTTCTGCAGGACACATGGGTTTCCAAATCTGTCCTGCAGAACTGACCAGGCACCTCATATGCATCCTCAGAGCTTCTGTAAAAGAAGCTTTCCACAGCCTTTCGAGCTTCCCCTGTTGGGTAGCCTTTCAGATACAGTATTTTCTCACCAACAGAGAATGATTTTCTATCAATTAAACTTGAAAAAAATATTTTGAAATCAAAAAACCTGAGAGGGTCAACTAAAAATATGTCGGGTTCAGGAACCCAGAAGACAATTTAAACTTAATGAACTTGCTATAGCTTCAGCCAAGTTCACTGCAGAACTGTCAGAAAATACTGGTTGCGATGTAGCAACCACTGCATTTGACTTCTGTTTGTGCCAGTTTAATATTAAGGTTTAATTCAAGGTTTTCAGATAGTTTTCACATCATCTTCAAGTCTACTACAACCCCTGGCAAAAAGTATGGAATCACCAGTCTAGGAGGATGTTCTTTCAGTTGTTTCATTTTTATGTCGGATCACAGACATGACACAAAACTGCAGTCATTCTAAGTGGCAACTTAAAATTTTCATTCCCAAAGCTAACACCTGCATCAGATTAGATCTGCTCGCTGGTCTGCAGTTAAGGAGTAATCACACCTTGGAGAGCTGTCACCAACAAGACAAATGTCAATTGAAACAATGGAGAGGATTATTAAACTTCTTGAAGAAGGTAAATCATCACGCAATGTTGCAAAAGATGTTTGTTGTTCCCAGTCAGCTGTGTCCAAAATCTGGACTAGGTACAAACAACATGGGAAGGATGTTAAAAGCAAGCATACTGGTAGACCAAGAAAGACATCAAAACATCAAGACAGAAAACTTAAAGCAATGTGTCTTGAAAACAGAAAATACAGAACAAAACAAATGAGGAACAAATGGGAGGAAACTGGAGTTGAAGTTTGTGACCGAACTGTTAGAAACCGCCTAAAGGAAATTGGATTTACATACAGAAAGGCTAAATGTAAGTCATCATTAACACCTAAACAGAAGAAAACAAGGTTACAGTGGGCTAAGGAAAAGCAATGGTGGACTGTGGATGACTGGATGAAAGTCATATTCAGTGATGAGTTGGGAATCTGCATCGGGCAAGGTGATGATGCTGGAACTTTTGTTTGGTGCCGTTCCAATGAGATTTATAAAGCAAATCTCCACTGTCATTAGCTCAAGCAGAGGGACTTGATGTCAAGTGAAGGCACTGGGGAGATGGCTGTCATCACATCTTCAATAAATGCACAAGTTGACGTTGACATTTTGGACGCTTTTCTTATCACATCAATAGAAATGATGTTTGGGGATGTTGAAATCATTTTTCAAGATGATAATGCATCTTGCCATAGAGCTTAAACTGTGAAACATTCCTTGAGGAAAGACGCATAAGGTCAATGTAATGGCCTGCAAATGGTCCGGATCTCGATCCAATTGAAAATCTGTAGTGGAAGCTGAAGAAAATGGTCCATGACAAGGCTCCAACCTGCAAAGCTGATCTGGCAAAAGCAATCAGAAAGTTGGAGCCAAATTGATGAAGACTACTGTTTGTTACTCATTAAGTCGGTGCCTCAGAGACTGCGAGCTGTTATAAAAGCCGGAGGTGGTGCAACAAAGTACCAGTGGTGTGTTGAAATGTTCATTTGTTTCTTTTTTTTAAGATTCCATAATTTTTCCCTCTGTTTGAGCTAAAACAGTGACTGTTACTGACTACCACAGTGTGTTTTCTTGATTTATTTGAATGTTTCTTAAAGCCAGAAAGTTAGAATGACTGTAGATTGGTGTCATGTCTGTGATCTGAACTGAATGAACATTCGCTGAGACTGGGGATTCCAATATTTTTGCCAGGGGTTGTATATACATTCAAGCTACATACAACTCGAGCTGCAACCATCCAATTGTGTACATACATCCAGCTCCGCGTTGATTGTCAGACATCACATCAACTTATTTCCACATTGTTAAACAATCGCAATTTCTCACCGTGTCATTAGACTTCTGTCCGTTTCGGCTGCTATCGGAGACTTTCTCTACATACAACCTTTGATCTACCGTGAAGACATAGCTTTACGGTGGTTTCAAATTTGAAGACGCATCAAACTTTGGTCGATGTCCAAATCCAAAACGCTTCTCCGTCAAAGGCCAATGACTCAGACAGGCGTTGAACTTTCACTGTAGCAGACGCCCAGCTCTGGAACAAAGTTTAGCGTTGCCTCGACGGGTGATTTTAATGATTTATTTTTTATTTATTTATTTTTCTTCGTTCATCACCAATCGCCTTGATCACCGTGAAAGCTAAAAACACACATACAAAAACATTACCTACATAAAGACATGGGCTTTATAATACAAAGGAAATGCAGCAAACAACATACCTCGCTGCTTTCATCCAGCAGGATGCGATTCATAAAAATGTTATGTCATAAGACAAAATAAAATAAAATGAAGCCAATAGTGAGTAGTTCATTTAAACCATTCATTCACAAAACCAATCACTGCCAGCTTTTATAAGGCCCACCCCTGATGGCTATAACATCACAAAGCACAAATACCACAGCCACAAATTACATCAAAGCATACAAATAAACACCTTTATAAATAATCTTTACAATTTAAATGCATTCCAACTGATTCCACGAACCTCAAATTTACAGTCTGTTACAAAAGGCTTATTGAAAAATCGATCAGCACATTAAAAGAAAAAAGGCTTGAACAGTCGGCCTTGAGGTGCTCCGTAACTTTAAGGTGATAGAATCTTCACACATTTTTCTGTTATAATCCACAGAAAGTTATCAGTCCATACTTGTTGCACATGTTTATCATTCATTTAAATAATCTGATCAAGTGACCACTAAAAACACAAACATTTGATGCATGTTATTACTGTTTAATATATTTATTCTTACGATATACAGTTGTGCAACTTGGAAGCCTTTACCTTTCCTGACATTAAAAAATCTAGCACCTAATTTGGTTTAAATTATGTATACAAATGTACCAACTCCAGTAAGAACATTCCTTCAGTTTGCCTGTTTCTAATTACAGTTTTCCCTGCAGGCATGTGTCTGCATGTACCGATTTGCTTCACACTTCTTCAGACTTGGTGACACATTCCTGTGTGCATCCTTCTGTTGAAGCTCATATAAACCTGTTCTTGTGTGTTTAATGCTGATCTGAACAGATCTGCAGGCTCTGTTTAACAGTGGAAGCAAACGTCCCTCTGGGATATTTTTTCCACTCTTCGGGCTTACATCAGACAGTGTTTGTATGGAGTCAGGCCTCAGTCACAAGGTAAACCTGAGATTTAAATCAAAACCAGCCGAGATGTGGTCGACAGATTGAATTTTCTCTTCAGATGTTCAGGACTGAAAGGCTTGCGTTCATCAGCTACAGAGATGAAGTCTGTTTTTAGCAGCAGAGGAAGCGACTGCAGAAAGTTGCTCTTATTGTTTGACTTGGAGGTGCAAAATCATTGCAATCCTGACCTTTGTGCAAAATGATTAGTCTGCCAAGGTTATTTTAAAGCTTCCTCTTTTAATTTCCCTTCTTGCTTTTTAAAACTCTTTTATTAATCTAAGTGGCTGTCTGTAGAGGATGACTCCCTGAGGGTAATACTAATTTGAACTTAAAAGGTTTACAACATCATAAAATGACAGCTTGTAAAATATGATAAATTAGGCCCTAAAATGCTCCAGCAATGCATGAAGACTTTGTACACTGAAGATCTTCTGAAGAGAAAAATCAAATGACTTTAAATTTACTTCATATTTTAAACTGACGTTGGGAACCTCAGTTATGAAGAGGTAAACCAATGAGGTCTGGTCAGTCTTGGTTATCAGCAATTTCAGTTCAAATGAAGCCTCATCCAGCTGTGTGTTTATTCCCGTGGAAAACATTGGATCCATTCAAGCCTTTAGACTTTGGTCTGCAGCTGCAGGTCTGCACACATCATTGCTTTGGAGATCAGATTAGAGTTCAGCACATTGTCACCCCTTTCTCAGTTACTGTATTGCATTGCTAGATATTTATAAATTAAAGCTGTAGATGACACCACATCTGAAGACTGCAAAATCAAGGCGAGGAGGAAGTGAGCGAGGAAAACCAGAAAGAATTGCTGCAAAAATAAACAAGACATTTTTTATTTGCTTAAATAAAATGGCCAAAATAAAATAAAGTTGTGTTGCTAGTGCTTCACGTTGTATGTGCGTGTAGGTCTTAAGATATATGCCATAGAAATATGATTTGTCTCCTATATACTTTCAAAACACTCATCTGATCTCACATAATAACCTAAATTAGTACGATTCACACAATATACCCTTCTGGGTTGCACAGGTGGTTGGCTGCTCAGGCAGCTCAATCCTCCCATTATCGTAGCTCATAGATGTACCCCTGCAGCCCTCGTGTACCCAGAGAACAGTATTAACATTCTCTCAATGGCTCCTGGTTAGAATATTAATGTTTGCAGTATTCTGGCAGTACTTACTCTTCTTGCAGAAAGACATTACCTTGCCTTATTTACAGCCGGGCTTTCTTCCCCTCGCTATGCTGCCCCTCATCAAACAACCTTAAGGTAGTGTTCGGCTTATTCTTGCATTAAAAATACACCAAACATTGAAAAGATGTGCTTTGTGGTGTGGCAAGGCCTTTAGAAGACAAAATGTTTTGGAGTTTGAAGTGGGTTAACCTAACTCCTAGGTTTGCAGAAGTAGCTAAATATGCAAAGACATTTGTACATAACTAGCACAATAAATACACACGAATTATTTTAGTAAGAGTGATTTAGAGTGGTGCTCTCTTGACAAGTTTTATATTAAGATAATTTATTTTATTAAACAGACACACGCACATACTAAAAATAAATGGTTAAAATCATCTAACAGTATTAAGAAATAAAATAAAACCCTAATCTTCACATTTCTTTCTGTGTTTATTTAATATGTTATGTTACGTCCATACTCGTATAAATTCATGGTAATTGGTGGTCATTGGTCATTCATGTTTCTTTTCATGTATATAATTGATTTTTCATGCATGTTTGTTTGTTTATTTATTTATTTATTTATTATATCAAATTGGTATTCTACACTGGTATTTTTAGGCATTTTAAATAGGTATGTTACATTTTGTTATGAGCCTATATGTGTGCCATACATGCATTATTAATTTGCCTTTGGTGTTCCATACGTATGTTTTTAGTGGTGTTCAATAAGTATATATTTTTTTTATGTAAAACTGTTGTTCCATACATATATTTTTACTGCTACACTATTTTTCTATACATATACTTTTTGTTATTCTGGTGTTCCACACAATTTTTAAAGTTAAACTTGTGTTCCATATATATGTTTTTAATGTTAAACTGGTGCTCCATACATATGTTTTTAATGTTAAACTGGTGTTCCATATTGGCAGCACAGTTGTAGGCTGTCTGAGGGGATGTTCTGCAAAACCTGCTGCAGGATTATAGAAATCCTGTGAACAGTCCTCAGAGAAACTTGGATAATCTCATGTTCAGGCTGAATCCTGAAGCCGATCGGTCCACCAGAGTGAAACCAGGCCACTCCACACATCACCCACCACGTCGGCTCACAAAGTGTATTTTTAGAGTTGTGGTTGTCATGGCGACGTGGGGATGTGTCGGGCTCAAGCTGTTATTGGATCAATAAGCAGGGTGATGAACACAATCTGTGTTAGATTGTTTTAAGGTGAAGTGAGGAAGCGAGGGAAATGTTTTCTGTGGTTTTCACAGAGCTTAATGTGTTCAGATGAAAACATCCAAAAAGGTGAGACTAGAGATAAAAAAAACTTAAACATTTACACGATAAAACAAACTGAAACCACTCAGAAGTCAACCTCATGTACCAGATTATAACCGTAAGGGGCCATCACTTTAAACACCTGATCATGGCTGCTGCTTTATATTATCAATCCTCCTCTTGTTTTTCTCTAAAAGTCAATTCCAGAAACCTGGAGATCCAGAGTTTTAGACAGTTTCAAACAGAACTGGATGTTTCTAAGAGCCAAATGGCAGGAACCATGAGCTGCTGTTTGTCCTATGAGGTCACATCTGTGTTGGAGCTCAGTTTTAGTTCTTATCTCTGGAGCTATGCAGTCTAAAAGCCATCTGGTTGGTTTGGATTCAGTTTTTTATCCTGCCCTTGCAGCAGACTGGCTGGTCAGGTGTTGTGGGGTTAATAATGCTACGTTCAGCCTTTTATTTGTTGCTTTAGTCTTGTAGTGAGAGCATTTATATGAATGCTTAAATGCTCTGGATACAATGCGCCATGGAGCTTTAAGATGCTTTACAAAATCATCATTGTGAGGTTTTGTTTTGGATCTTCATCTTTGTTGGTTTGGAAAAATTAAAGGTCCATCCGTTTTTCTCCATGTCTGCACTTTTTGTTTGTTTTTTTTGGTTTATTGATGTGCCAAAGTTACTGATTAATTACTGATCTGTGACCTAGTTGAATGTTTTGCTCTTAAATAATGTCAGGTTATGTTCTAACTTTTGGTGCAATCACTTTAGGGACTTCCATGCTGAACAGTAGCTGTCCCTCCATGCTTGTCCTTCTGATTTAGCTTCATGTGTTTTATGGCTGTTGGGGAAACTGCTTTGTGTATTACTGCAGCATTGTAATGTTAGCAATACATTAAAACCAGTGGAAGCCATTTCTTGTCATAATAGTTGCACTGTAATGACTGTTTGTTGAAAAACCAAGGCTTTTTTTTCCTGCTGAGTGATTTTTCTGCGGTTCACAAGGTTTCAGAATAGAATCAACAAGAAGTCACAGAGCGTTTTCTTTTCTCAGGTACCGGTGAGGTGATCGCTATCATGATCCCAGAGCCAAAAGGCAGGGAGGTCGTGTCGCTACTGGAGCGCAACGTCACGGTCACCATGACGATCACCATCGGGACGAGGAACTTGCAGAAGTATGTGAGCAGGACGTCAGTGGTGTTCGTGTCCATCTCCTTCATCGTGCTGATGATCATCTCCCTCGCCTGGCTCGTCTTCTACTACATCCAGAGGTTCAGATACGCCAACGCGCGGGACAGGAACCAGGTATGAACAGCTGACATCAACGCAATGATGCTAGTCCTGAAAACAGGTCAGCAGAAGGGTTGACCTCTGCAATGAGCCCAATGTTTCCACAACATGACCATCAAAGTTTTGGTCCTAAGCTGAAGGTTAACTCTTCATGGATCAGAAACAACACAATTCCTCCTTCTGACTTCAAACAGGATTTTTAATATACCTATTATAAAATAATTATATTTTGCTTGTGTTTAGATGACTTCCTTGGAGTATTTGTTCATGAGAGCGAAGTATTATATTTGCTCCTTGTTGTTTCGGTTGAAAAAACATGAAGACTACAAAAAAACGTCATGGTTCCAACATCTTCTTGGTTTTTATTTATTTTCATTAAATCTGGACCTTGTTCTGTCTTTTTTCTGTCTAAAGCGTCGTCTTGGTGATGCAGCAAAGAAGGCCATCAGTAAGCTCCAGGTTCGCACCATCAGGAAGGGCGACCAGGAGACGGAGGCAGACTTCGACAACTGTGCAGTCTGCATCGAAGGCTACAAGGCCAACGATGTGGTTCGCATCCTGCCCTGCAGGTAAGTATGCCAACTTTCTTCCCTTTATAAAAGTATGGTTTGAAGAGGCCGTCTGCTGTTGGAAGAATTTCCATAAAACATGGTTGTAAAAGGAAGCAGCTAAAAGTCTCGCTTTTATTACCTGTAGTGCGGCTCTCAAAAAGTCTCAAAAAGAGATGTACGGTAAATGAGACCACGATAATTCATTAAGAAACCCATGTAAATTCAACTACAAAACAAAGAAAATGAAAATGCAAAAGCCTGGTTGAATAAATGTCCACACATTAAATTTAATAAAAAGTTAAGCCACATTTTAGTTTAATTTCAGCACTTAGTTTACTGTGGTACACACCTGCCATTTGATAAAAATAAAGTTCAGTCCCTCTGAATAGATTTTTCACACATTTACCAGTTAGCATCCTTTAGCTAACGCCGAAGTTCAGAGAGGTTACAAAGAATGAAAATGATCTCATTGTACAAAGGTATCAGTCTGGAGTAGGGTGCGAATATATTGCAATATTATCTATGCCTCATGGCTGAGTGAAGACATTCATCAGCTATTGGAGAAAATATTTTTTTGTTGTTTCTCCAAAACTGATTTAACAAAAACAAGACAGAACTGGGTCAGGGAGGCTTCAATAGATCTGACAACAGCACTGAAGGAGCTGCAGGACTTAACAAGTACTGGTCATCTTCTACATGTGACGGCAGCCTGCTGTGTTATCCATATGTCTGGACTAAGATGCAGGGATGTTCAATTCAGTTTATTTATATAGCGCCAATTCACAACACAAGTTGTCTCAAGGCACTTCACAACAGTCAGGTTCATACATTCCAATTAATCCTAACCATTGAACAGTGCAGTCAGAGTTTTATTCAAATTGGATAAAAAGTTTTTCTATCTAAGGAAACCCAGCAGATTGCATCCAGTCAGTGACTTGCAGCATTCACTCCTCCTGGATGAGCATGTAGAGACAGTGGACAGTCACTGGTGTTGACTTTGCAGCAATCCCTCATACTGAGCATGCATGTAGCGACAGTGGAGAGGAAAAACTCCCTTTTAACAGGAAGAAACCTCCAGCAGAACCAGGCTCAGTTTGAGCGGCCATCTGCCACGACCGACTGGGGGTTTGAGAGAACAGAGCAGAGACACAAAAAGAACAAAGAAGCACTTATCCAGGAGTACTTTCCAGGTACTTTCCAGGAGTGGGAAGGAAAAGTAAATGTTAATGGATGTTGCTCCTTTAGTCGTTTCACCTAGAAAGAAAGAACAGATCAACTCTGAGCCAGTTTTCAAGGTTAGAGTCTGAAAGAGAGCACATATAATTAGTTACAGTAAAAGGTCAGTCAATTTCCATGTCTAGGAGAGAGAAAGGGTTAAACACTAAAAGACAGGGTCATGTGGATTATTGGTAGAGGGTGAGCATTAAGTTGTTGCCAGCAGAAGCTCGTTCAATTCCCCTCTCCAGAAAGGTGTCACAGGTAGACACAGAGTCAGGCCAGGTGTAGCTTCTAGGAAGAGAATAGAGAGAACAAAGTTAAAAACTGAAATAACATCAAATAATGCAAAATTGGAGAGTAGTGTGAGAATGTAGCGAAGAGGGTGAAAGTGGTCATTATGTCCTCCAACAGTCTAAGCCTATAGCAGCATAACTACAGATAAGGATAACCTAAACCACTCTAACTATAAGCTTTATCAAAAAGGAAAGTTTTAAGCCTAGCCTTAAAAGTAGACAGGGTGACTGCCTCACGGTCTAAAGCTGGTAGCTGGTTCCACAGGAGAGGAGCCTGATAACTAAAGGATCTGCCTCCCATTCTACTTCTAGAGACTCTAGGAACCACCAGTAAACCTGCAGTCTGAGAACGAAGTGCTCTGTTAGGAACATATGAAACAATCAGATCTCTGATGTATGATGGAGCTAAATCATTAAGGGCTTTATATGTGAGGAGGAGAATTTTAAATTCTATTCTGGATTTAACAGGGAGTCAATGAAGGGAAGCTAAAATAGGAGAAATATGATCTCTCTTTTTAATTTTCATCAGAACTCTTGCTGCAGCATTTTGAATCAGCTGAAGGCTTTTAACTGCATGTTAGAAAGAACTCTTTCAAAAACAAACATACAATTCTTGCTAATCTTTGTGGAGAACGGGTTTTGGTCCGATAAGTTTAGTAAACACAGACCATTACCAAAAGTAAATCATAGCCACACTGAAACATGGTAGTGGCAGCATCATGTTCCGGGGTTGCATTCAAATCAACAAATTGCCTCATGAGAGGAAAACTAAAGTTCTGGAGTGGCCAAATGAGAGTCCAGAACTAAATCTGACCAAAAAATCAGTTGGGTGGCCTGGAGACGACTGTGGACAAGGGTTGTTCTGATGTTCTGAGGGATTTGGAGGACTTTTTCCAAGCCAGATGGGACAAATATGGATGTAGGAGGCTGATGGATGCAAACCAAAGAAGACTTGGTATTAGTTTAGGCTGCGCTCTGTTATTTAACCAGTTTATTGCAGATTTTTTTATTTTAATTTTATTTTTACCTCTAAGAGATGATTGATTCTTAGTTATATTGTATAGAATAAGTGAGATCTCTGAAAAAAGTTTTGAAATGATTTATCTGATTTATTTATTTTTACATCGCCAAAGTCTGGCATTGTTAAAACTCTTTATCCGCTTTGAAAAACAGTGGAAAGACCAAATAATCTATTTGTTCCAGCCTCATCAGGAACATTTAGACTTGCTGTAAACCAACCAGCTCCTCTCTGGGAATCCTGAGCCGTTCCCAATACAGATGTGATCTATAATCCATCTCCACCCAGAAAACACCTCCCGTTTGATGTCCAAGTAGAAGACATGAACCCAAAATGTCCATGAAGAATATTATTCTCAGATTGTTTTCCATCCCATCATTTCGTGATCATGTTTTTTCCTGGCGGTGTCCCTGAGAAACTCTTTCAGCCTTACATAATATCATTTTGCTCACCTGATTTAGTTGAAGGATAAAGTTCTCTCAGGTTGCTTCATGGTTTCCTACAGGGTTAAAGTCAAAGCATCTCTCTGCTGATGGCATGGATCAGCGGTGGAATAAGGAATTTGTTTGTTTTTCAGACATTTGTTCCATAAGAGCTGCGTGGATCCGTGGCTGCTGGACCATCGCACCTGTCCCATGTGCAAGATGAACATCCTGAAGGCCTTGGGCATCGCCGTGAGTCAGACTGATCTGTTTAACGCCCTGATATCCAACACAGGCAGATCCAAATGTGTTAACAGAAAATCTATGAAAACACAAACCGAACCTGAACCGTCTTTATTCCAGCTGAACGCAGACTGCCTGGATGACCTCCCCCTGGACTACGACCTGGCCCTGGGCGGCGTAGGTGGGGTCGGAATGGGCGGAGTGGGAGTTCTGGCGCTGGAAGCTGTAGTGTCCGGAGCATCCAGCGACGGGACTCTGAGCGAGGGCAGCTCTTCGGTGGTCCTGGACCCCGGCGTGCGACGGGTGGGACTCCCACAGGACTACCAGGACCTCGACCCCCTGCGAGATAGCCCCATAACGGCCACAACCGACACCCACACAGGTTGGACGCAAACACACTGGTGGGCATCAATCAGCACACACATGTGGGGTTATACGGACACCTGGTGGTGGTTCTGATGCATTACATCTTCAGGTTGCAAAGCTGTTCACATCCTCAATTCAATTCAATTCAAAGATACTTTATTGATCCCCGAGGGGAAATTAGAACCCTGGTTCTTATTGCGATCCAGGCTGTTAAATAAAAACACGGGAACTGAAAACAGCCTAAAACTTAGAAGAAGAGCTCTGCTTTTTTCCGCATCTTAATGATTGACTAAAAACAAGCAGAAGAAGAAGAATAACTGTACCGAGTTGAACCTGAAACAACGTAAGCTGTTTCATTAACCAGCATAAAGTGGGCTGACAGGAACACAGAACCCAGGTTAGTATTCATACTCCTTTTAACTTTATCAAGCTTTGTCTCTTTACAAATACAAACATTGATGTTTTTATTTGGACTTTGTAGACCAACACTAAATGGTGCATAATCTGATGTAGAAGAAACAAATGTGAATCTGTGGCGCACATTCAGCCCCATTTACCCTGATACTCCTAAATAACATCTAGTGTGACCGACCGCCTTCAGTCACCTGGTTAGCAAACAGAGTCCACCTGTGTGTAGTTTGATCTCATTATAAATGCAGCTGTTCTGTGAAGGCATCCGAGGTTTGTCAGAGAACATTAGAGAACAATCATCATCATGAAGATCAAGGAACACTGCAGACAGGTCAGACAGGAGGTTCTGGAGAAGTTCAAAGCAGGGTTTGCTTCTACAACAACATCCCAAGCTTTGAACATCTACCAGAGCTCTGTTCAATCCATCATATGAACACGGAGAGAGGATGGACCAACTGGAGACCTACCAATACATTGTGGTCCATCTAGACTGACACAACAGGCAAGGAGAGCATTTAACAGAGAAGCAGGCACAAGGCACAGGGTAACTCCGGAGGAGCTGTGTTGGTCCACAGCTCAGGTGAAACAATCTGTTAACAGGACGATAAATTGATGACTAAATCTGGACTTTATAGATGAGTGGGATTAAGACAGCCTTTGTTGAAAGGCCACCAGAAGACGTCCTGTTTGCCACCAGCCCTGTAGGGGACACAGCAAACTTGTGGAGGGAACATGCAGAGAACAACCACTCCCCCAGAACACACCATCTCCACAGTGAAACATGGAGGCAGCACCATCATTCTGTAGGGAAGCTATTCTTCATCAGTCACTTAGAAGCTGGTCAAAGTCAATGGGAAGATGGTTGGAGCTAAATACAAGGCAGCCCTTGAAAAATCCTGTTGGAGGCTTCAGAAGACTTGAGATTGGTGGTGGAGGTGGAGGTTCACTCCAGCAGGAGAACAGCCCTAAACACACAACCAGAGCTACAGTGGAATGTCTTATTCATGTGTTGGAACGGCCTAGTTAAAACATGGACCTACATCCCAATAAAATCTGTGGTGTCAGTGTCTAGATGTTCAAAGGTGCTAGAGAGAAAATACGTGGTTGTAGAAAGTACTGAGTCAGGAGGGCAGAATACACAGGTAGGCGATCAAAAAATCAAACCATGTTTCCTTTTCTTTCCTCCTAGTATGCACTACTTTGATGCATTTAGGAGAATTTTATATTGATAAACACAGAGGTAATGATTGCAATGTGAGAAAATAGGAAAACATTGAAGCGATGTGAAAACTTCTGCGAAGAACCTTACCAGGTGAACTATTGTAGAAAGTAATGAGTCACTTTTAAAATAATAAATATGTAGAAATAACTGGATCCACGGTTCCTTCAGTGACGATTCAGACGAAGCTGACATGTGTAGACCGAACACCAGAGGGCAGAGTTGAGGTTCCCCAGTCAAACGTGGGTTTATTTCAGACGGTCTGACTGAAAGCTGCTGTTCTGTTGGACCAAGTCACATGACCTTCATACATTTATTTTCTTCCCTCCTTCCTGCCACTCTTCTTCTCTTGGTTTATTTCGGCATTTTAACAATAGGAAATGTTTCTGGTTCCAATCGGTGCTGTTGTTTGTTCTGGTTCTGAAAATGTCTGACAAGCCAGCTGAGTGTTAATCTTCATCTCCTTCTCCTCTTCATCTTCATCTTCCAGGTGAGCTGCAGCCGATGGCGAGCAGCGCCTCCGTGGCATCACTGGTCATTGCCATGGAAACCGGCCTGTCAGACGAGGAATCCATCGAGCAGATGGGGGCCAAGTCCTGAGAACATCACAACAGAACCAAGCCAGAACCCGGCCAAAATAAATAAGACTCGGAACAGACTTTAATGGGCCAGAAGGTCCAGAGAGACAGCTCGACTGAAAACAATCAGAACCAAACCTGCTAACAACCTGGTTCTGGATTTTGCTTGTCTAAAATAAAAACTGATCTAGAACCGGCACCATGAGGTTTGAGTCGGTTTGGACTTTTAAAGTAGACCTGTCGGGTTCAGGTTCAGAGGAAGTGGACTCATCTGGACTTAGTTTTTCCCGTCCGTTAGTTTCAGTGTTAACCTTCGCTTGTTCTGCGTTTTCCTGATCCAGATTCCACCTGGTTCCTTCCCAAATGACCCAGTTTACATCTGCCTCAGTTAGTTCTGTTAGTAGAACCGAATCATTGGCCCAGACAGTCTTCCTGACTGAATCCAGTCCTTTATCTCGCTTGTGGCTGAACCTCCTTCAGACATCTCTATTATCTCCAGAGTGGGACTGGAAGTTCAGCCTGAAGCATCTGCTGTGGTTCTCTTTTATGATGAGTTCTGTTGTCTCTGGATCTTCTCTGGAGTACCTGGAATCTCCAGGAAAACCTCATTCAGACACTGTCTCCTTGTTCTGGTCCTGGTTTCTTGGGTCTTGGACATCTGGACTGGCCTGCTGCAGCTCAGAAGTTTTTAAAAGGACTCTGCGGCTCCTGGGGGTCGACCCGGCGGTCTTACTGCAGTATTGAACAGCTGCTTCATCTCAGAGTTTCCTCTTTCTGCTCGGTTTGCTCCTTTATCTTTAAAATCTGTGGTGACATTTGGTTTGAATGCTTCCTCTGCTGTTTCCAGACGGTATTTCTTTGTATATTCAGGGGGAAAAGTTCTTGTTTCTGAGCCTTTGCAGGAAGTCCTACGACGAGTAAAGGAAGTGAGGATATTTTTTTTTTTTTTTTTTTTTTTTTACATGTGAAGCACAGATTAAAACAGGTGAAAGCTGTGTGAGAAAGCAGAAATCCCTGAGTGCTGTCAGACATATAGGTACAAGGTAAATTACTCCCATGCTGCTGAGCGGATGTTGAGTGTTTACATCCTTTCAAAATAATTTTTAGCATTAAATTTAGGTTAACTTCGACCATCTTTATTACAGTAAACAAAGTGATGAGGTGGATCTGCACACTGCTGAAAGAAAACAGTCTTTCCTCTCCCTTAAACTTTGTTTTTCATCAAACTTCCTTACAGGAACTCCATGTTTATAAGGTGCTTTTGGACCACAGTATAGTTATCGTAGTTCCTGGAACCTTTTGGAGCAAGTATCCTGTCTGTTTGGGTTTGATTGCTGCAGAGTATTTCACCAATCTGGTATTCTATTTATTAATCCATCAAGTAATTGGATATACGTATTCGCACAATGCTGAACTACCTGTTCCGCGCTGCTACTTGATCTTCTGAGGGCAACTTTTATAAAGGGAGAAAATGAGCCTGGTTGCAATGAATCTGACTGAATCTGAACACAAAGAGAGAAACAGGCTAAAAGTTAGTTTGTCTTTAAACCATTTGGACCTCCCATCAGCTAATTCAGTAAATGTTTGTGTAAACGTGTATTTGTGATACAAGACTGTTTTTTCCAACCCAACTAAGATTTGTTACAACATCAAGCTCCACCAGGAAACTGACCGTGTGATAAAAGCAGAAAACACGACCTTTCCTTTGTGGGTTAGGGTGGGTTCTGTTGGGAGGCTTGAGGTTCTGAGCTGTTTGGATCATGTTTTGTCCCTAATTCTGATTGGAGCCATTTATGATGAGGCATATCAGCTCCTCTCATACATCATTAATGTTAATTAGGGCTGCACAGTATGAAGAAAACATGAGATATGCGGTAATGTGAGTGTCGCCATAGCGATAAATAATCTAAAACCTACCGGTGTTGATGTGTTCACTGCAGACTTACATAACGCCTTTTCCTGGTGAATTTATCTCCTTACCACCACTTTACCTTCTAAGATCTACTGATACTGCCTTAAACAATAAGCATAGTGAGCCTAAATCCATGTTAAAACATGCAAGTAGCTGATATTTATAGCAGTGATGTAACAATAAACTTGCGTTACACTGTGCAGCCCTAACGTTAATAGAATTAATGCCATGCCTGACATCTCAGTAGCTTTCAAGTGCTAAATAATAACACTACATCTGGAAGATATGATGCACTTCCTCCCTCTCCAGTGACATTTAGGACACCACGGCTTGTTTATCCTGACAGCTCCAGATATTTGGCCCCCTTCAGATATTTGGTTCTGCAGGACAGCCCCTCCACCAAAACATTCTGATAATTACTAGCTTCATCTTTAGTTTCTAAAGCTATATCTGACTCAACATGCGTAAAGTTGCCTCTTCCTCCTGCTGATGATGTTTTCAAGCTAAAGAGCCAAGCTAGCTTTATTATCTTCACTCTGCATTTTGATTTGACCCGTAGATATTTTCCCTTAATGTATTTCAGTGCAGTTCTAATCATTGGTGTGGAGATGAAACTTGGAGAAGACGTTGCTCACTCCCTTCATAAACTGGTGATGTTTGTTGAATGGTGTAAAAATTTAATGCCCAGTGTTTTAAACGGTCACATGACTGAGACATGGAGCTGCAGCAGCCAGTACAGTCTTTCTCTCATAGTGGACATCATTGTAAAGTCATAAATCCTAAGATTGTTAAGCAAACGCCCAGATATTGTTTTTAGGCACACGCAAATCGGATGTGATTTTAAAGGATGGTCAGCTATCTGACCCCTGATATCAACCATTTCAAAATGCCTCAATTAGAAGGTTCCACTATTTTGATAAATATGTTTTTTTATTCTGAATTTCTCCCTGTTTTCTTCTGTCTTTTCCTTTGTCCCAGTAAAATCAGAGACGGTACAAAGCTGTTGCAGGGTTAGTTAGCTTGTGTGACAGAAATAATTATTCCCCAGTGGTCTGGAGGATTAAACAGAACCTTTATTTACTCACTTGTTCTTAAAACAGGATGATCATTGCTACATAAGTCCCTTTCTCTGGGTTTCTAAAATATTAAGGTTGCTTCTCATGCGTGAAACTGTGCTTGAAGCTGCCACACCAGGGCCTTCTCATACAGCAAACTGCTCCACCTGACCAACCTAAAGAGCTTCTCTGATTGAAGGAACAATCTTCTAAGATTAGTTTGCAGAAAAAATGTTAATGCCAAAATCCTTCAACAAGAGAACTGATCTTTTAACGGTACTTCTCAAGAACCCTACGCAAGTTCCTAGAACCTTGTGGTCTGACAGCACCTGTAGCTTTGCCTTGCTCATTTTACCTAATGTCTCCGACTGCCCGACCACCTGCCTCCTTTATCATCTTGCTGCCTTTTTCTACCTTTGACTTCTGACAATCCAGGAAGCTGCTGGTCCGGGTTCTTTACTCAGAACCTCAACAGATCTGTGCACCACAGAAGGTTACGATTATTTCCACATTACAGTCCCAAACAGTGAGAGAAAGGTTCCTGTGCTTCTCCCGGTTCTGCCTCTACACGTCCATCAGCCCTTTCTTTAAATATAGGACACAGGTTCACTTCGCTCCGGACGTCGGCGCTCGTGTTTCGGTGCTGCCGGTGAGAAAGAAAAAGATTGTTGTCTATTTTGATACCAGAGGAGACATTTATTTTTGTAACGAAGCAGCAGAGACTGACCTATTCCCCTTCCATCCCCCATGACTCGCTTGGTTCTAATCGGGCTGATTTAGATGTTGAATATTTGTGTAATTGTACATATAAACCTTTTTTTTCAGAGGCCTCCAGTGTTCTGAACCTGGTCCAGAAAATGTTAGGATCTGACTGATGGAACCTGAGAACTGAGCTCATCTTCAGGCAGCTGTGGTCCAGTTGACACAAACTGTTGGGTTTCCTTTAATATTTGTCAGTTATTCCAGTCACAGTGCTTCTGTTTCCCGTGAGTTCGGTTCCTCTCACACTCTGTGGACATCTTACTTTTCTTCTAAGGCATAATGGGTCAAGAGGTCACCGGGTTTGTTGTAAACACAAAGTAATTTATACTCTGTAATACTCGAGAGCTTGTAAGAAGGTGACCGATTTGTACGGCTTGTCTTGGACAGTTTTAGTGAGTGTTTTAATTAAATTCACCTGCTTTGTGTTGTGAGTTTCTTCCTCAAAAGACTTTTTATTCATTTATTTATTCGTTTTTCTTCAGTATCCTGTAAAACTTTTACAAGGTAGGCCACAGTAGGACTTAGCACGAAAACATGCAAATCAAGTCAAACTTTTTGTGGTATTGTGAGTTTCCCGCTGTGCCTGAAAATCCAACATTCAACTTCACTTAGGAAGAAAAACTCACAATTAGGACCCATTGGATGCCATCAAATAGTTTTTAATTCATTTCCAAATTAATAATTTCTTTCATTCAAGTTTTAACAAAATAGCAATGGCTGCTATATCTAACAAAATATCTAAATTATAATGTTTGGGGTGTTTGTGGTTTATCCAGTTTATTTCTATGTAATTATGCAACAAAATACAGAAACAAGGACTCAGTCGCTGCAGGAAAACTATTGATCATATTGGAAAACAAAATGGAGGCATCGGTACCAGAACTTTCAGATGGTCACATGTAAATATTTCCTTAAAAGATTCTGTTGCAGGGATGTGAGACGTTACAGAAAAAAAATGTATTTCAGTTGTAATATAAACCTTTGGATGATTTGACAGAAAACTGTCAGTCCTTTGGCAGTTAAATGCACGCGGTATGAAACAAAATGTTTTGATGTAGATATTTTACACAATGAAAGGAAACTTTGAGCATTAAAGTAGTTTAAACCAAAAGTTTCTGAATATTTAACACGGTCAAAACCTAGAGTTTAAAATCATTCCACTGTAAGCTTAACATGCTGATGTAAAATTAGTTTAAAATGTCATAAACATGAACTCTGATGCAGAAAATGTTGTCAAAGATATCATGCAAACTCAGAAAACAGAAAAGACTGACCTTCTGTGACCTTTGAAATTTCTACCAAAATGATGGCATAGATGGAGCTCCAAGAACAGCTGGGTTTCCTCACTCCTTCAGCTAAGGTCCTACTGCTGTACAAAAAAAGGTTCTGGTTTATTCTGCCACATTAAACTGTTCAGCCACAGTTGTTTGTCTGAGAGATTACAGATGCATATATGATTATACACATTTCTTTTATGGAAGCCTGAGTAGGACTTTTTTGGCTTGTTTAACTGCCGAAACTGGCCACAGGGGTGCAGAACCTGCAGCATAAATTTGACCCCTGTGTTATTTGTCAGTTTTACATTTTCTTGAACATTTACTGGCATTCACTACCTGCCTGGGTGTTGACTGACACAAACAGCTGTCTCTGGAGACAACCAGCCGCCTCAAGGTGAGGATGTGTGTTCGAGTCCCTGAGGATTGTCTTAATGCAGATGATTTTGGCATACAGCTCATGAAAACCCAAAATTCCTATCTCACAAAATTAGCATATCATTAAAAGTGTCTCTAAATGAGCTATGAACCTAATCATCTGAATCAACGAGTTAACTCTAAACACCTGCAAAAGATTCCTGAGGCCTTTAAAACTCCCAGCCTGGTTCATCACTCAAAACCCCAATCATGGGTAAGACTGCCGACCTGACTGCTGTCCAGAAGGCCACTATTGACACCCTCAAGCAAGAGGGTAAGACACAGAAAGACATTTCTGAACGAATAGGCTGTTCCCAGAGTGCTGTATCAAGGCACCTCAGTGGAAAGTCTGTGGGAAGGAAAAAGTGTGGCAGAAAACGCTGCACAACAAGAAGAGGTGACCGGACCCTGAGGAAGATTGTGGAGAAGGGCCGATTCCAGACCTTGGGGGACCTGCGGAAGCAGTGGACTGAGTCTGGAGTAGAAACATCCAGAGCCACCGTGCACAGGCGTGTGCAGGAAATGGGCTACAGGTGCCGCATTCCCCAGGTCAAGCCACTTTTGAACCAGAAACAGCGGTAGAAGCGCCTGACCTGAGCTACAGAGAAGCAGCACTGGACTGTTGCTCAGTGGTCCAAAGTACTTTTTTCGGATGAAAGCAAATTCTGCATGTCATTCGGAAATCAAGATGCCAGAGTCTGGAGGAAGACTGGGGAGAAGGAAATGCCAAAATGCCAGAAGTCCAGTGTCAAGTACCCACAGTCAGTGATGGTCTTGGGTGCCGTGTCAGCTGCTGGTGTTGGTCTACTGTGTTTTATCAAGGGCAGGGTCAATGCAGCTAGCTATCAGGAGATTTTGGAGCACTTCATGCTTCCATCTGCTGAAAAGCTTTATGGAGATGAAGATTTCATTTTTCAGCACGACCTGGCACCTGCTCACAGTGCCAAAACCACTGGTAAATGGTTTACTGACCATGGTATCACTGTGCTCAATTGGCCTGCCAACTCTCCTGACCTGAACCCCATAGAGAATCTGTGGGATATTGTGAAGAGAACGTTGAGAGACTCAAGACCCAACACTCTGGATGAGCTAAAGGCCGCTATCGAAGCATCCTGGGCCTCCATAAGACCTCAGCAGTGCCACAGGCTGATTGCCTCCATGCCACGCCGCATTGAAGCAGTCATTTCTGCAAAAGGATTCCCGACCAAGTATTGAGTGCATAACTGTACATGATTATTTGAAGGTTGACGTTTTTTGTATTAAAAACACTTTTCTTTTATTGGTCGGATGAAATATGCTAATTTTGTGAGATAGGAATTTTGGGTTTTCATGAGCTGTATGCCAAAATCATCCGTATTAAGACAATAAAAGACCTGAAATATTTCAGTTAGTGTGCAATGAATCTAAAATATATGAATGTTAAATTTTCATCATGACATTATGGAAAATAATGAACTTTATCACAATATGCTAATATTTTGAGAAGGACCTGTATGTCATCCTCAGCACAGAAACACTGTGAAGATGGGAGCTGATGTCCCAGTTCCTCAACTTACCAAACATTAGATTCTGTATCCTCCAGATAAGGACTACATCTCTCATGTTTCTTGTCAACCCCTACCCCCCTTGTTCCTTTCAGAAAAGCAGCTTTTCTTTTTTTGTTCAGCAGACATCTTACTAAAAATTTATATCGGAGGAAGTTTTGTGATCAGATGTAAAAACAAGAAGCTATGTTGTTTTCTCCATAAACTTAATTCAAATAAATTACCACATGAATTAATGAATCTGAAACTCGTGCCTTTACCTGCAACCGCACAATGAAACATAACAGTTTTCAACTTGTAGTATTATAGAGGCTTGTGCAAAAAATCTTCCTCATGACATAAATGAACCAAGATTATATTTTATTCCATGCAGGAGGCATCTGATATTTGACTGAGGATGTCATGAAGGTGTTTATTCAGATGCAGAACATGTTTTTTTAAAGCAGTACTAGTATTGCTTTCTACAAGTTTAAAAAACTAACTTCTAAAAAAACTAAACTCTAACTTACCAGAGGTGCACCTTTAACCTGTCCTGCTGCTGAAACTATTTAATTTCCCCCTAGTAGGGATGATGAGGTTAATCTAATCTCTATATTAATAATTGTATGATTGTAGAAGTTCATTTATTCAACTGTTTAGGGGATGGATCCCTGCACCATGGAGCCCATAGAGTTTTATTAATTCTCTGTTGTTCATTGTAGGAGAATATCTCTCCTTTCTCTCGGTCTTTCCACCATTTTCTCTGCTTAGGACACTCTTAGGCTCACTATAAGTCCTCCTCACTACTCTTAACATCTTCTCACGTTAGCTATATTAAGGTCTAAGGTGCTTCATGAATAACTTTTATCTTCCCGAGGGAAAATTCTAAGAACTATCCTAGAATTCGAGAAATTCTACGTTTTTCTTAGAATGACATCAATAGGAGCTACTTTTAGTGTTTGGAGTCTTTGTGAATACAGGCCCTGGTCTGTGTAGTCATTCCTTGCAGGTCAGTTCTAAGCTGTGCTTCCCTGACGGTTCTGCTGCTCAGTCTCCATATCCATATCCAAGCATGCAGGATTACATGCATCCTCACTCAGTCAAGTGGCCGCCTCCTTATCAGTTGACCATGTAGCTTCCTTCACATAACAAACCATCTTTTAGCTTTTATGCATTATTAAAGATACGCCTTATCGCCTTTGAAAAAACAGAGAAAAATACTATTTATTATAGCATATTTAGTTGAAAGTAAAGTACTTTTTCTAAAGGTGAGGTGTCTCCACACCTGCGTCTAGCCATTCTCAAGCAGTTTTGGATTCGTTATTTATTATGAATAGTATCTTTGCCATGGTAGATGTTTTCATCATAATGTGCATTAACTGAGAAATCAACTCATGCTTCTGGCTAAAAAGCAAAACTGAATGGTGCAGAGAAAAGTCACATTATGAAATATCAGGAAAATCACTTTTCTTCATCTGAACACAAAGTATCCCTTTTCTCACATCATCTGGACAGCGGTACCATACTGGACTGCTTGGGCTACAGGGACTTACTGCCAGGGGCCCAAAGAGTCACAGGGCCCCCTGAGCTTCACCAGAAAAATGTCACAGAAAAGACCCAGCTGAGCTCCAGTAACTGGATGTTAAAGACTTCACATCATTTCTAACCAGTCTTCAAGTAGAAAAAACTTGGAGGAGAATCAGGAGGGGAATCATTGCCACAGCATTAGAAACCTTAATATATAGGTGCTTTAAGAAGATGAATAATGGAGAAAAGACAGAAGAAGAGGAGGAGCAAAAGCAACTCTCTTCTCCTTCATTGTTATTAATTTATTCACTGCTGCCTCCTCTGGAGCAGTGAGGAGAAACAAAACAGAGAGCGGCAGAACATTTGCTTTCTACCGGGCAGGACTTCCAGCGTCAACCTCTGCTTCTGTCCACCGGCGCTGATTTCTATGAAGCCTGAATAGGTACGAATATAACAAATGTATTTCTGAAAGAGCTTTTGTTGTAGATTATGAAAGATTTTATTGGTCAGGGACTACATGATGGTCAGATATGTAGTCACATGTCTTGAGTCTTAGGTAACTATTTTATGATGGAATAATTGCAAAAATATTAAATTCAGCAAACATCAATAGTTGTAGTCTAATTGCTTGAAGTTTGTAATTTTCATCTCTTCTGTCACCATTTGTCAAACCAGGCTCACGTGTTTGTTGGGATTCGGTCAGATCTTTTGCTGATCGAATAGGAATCATAACAATGTCCACAACCACAAATATCACAAAACGAAGAAAGGATGTTCTCCAGTTGGATTGTGATGTTTCTGTGGAAGTGGAGCCTTCAAATACTCCTGTAAACACGGATCCCAATGCTAGCTGGGGGACGGAGCCAAACTTCAACCTCAACCTTAATCTGAGCTCGCTGAGTAATCCTCGCCCCACCAAAGAGACCTCAAAGATACATTCTGGGAGTAAAAAGGAAGAGAAAAGTAAACGAGGGGGGAACCCTGGCGATAAGAGAGCAGTAGCTGCAGATTTTAATACAATTTCATTACCAGATGAAAAACTAAGGAGCAAAATCCCAACCATTTCCAGCTCACCAACAGCTCAGATGACTGTGAAAAACAAATCCGACCAGCAGCTTAAATCTCCAAACATTAAGCATTCTTCTACACCCGAGATACAAATGCATGACAAATCAGTACTGAGTCCCAAACCAAAAGGTGTGAAGCTGAACAGCAGCCAAAGATCTACAGAAAAAGTCAAAACTGAAACACCTAAAGCAGAATCTGCAACTGCGCTGACGCCTAAACCGACAACTAACTCTGCAAACAATGTATCCCCAAACCTTAAGGTGCAATCAAACAGGAAAGATGAAGCTGGAAACGAGATTCACCACGAGACACCATCAAAAACACTGAAGCTGCTTAAAAGCCCAAAGGGCCCCATTCAAAAAGGAGATGAAAGCAGTATCAGTCCACGACCGACCTATCGGACCCCAACAATGATGACCAAAACCAAGAAAACAGATCCTAACCCTGTAAACTTGATTACTGCTTCCGACCAAAACACTGGGGATGACTCCAGAAGACAAGGTGTTTTCATAACCCCAGGAAGTTCTCACAAAGAGAAAACAGAATCAGCATTGCTCAGGACTACCCCCCCCCAAGTAACGTCTCAGAGTCAGAAATCATCCACACAAATTAAAACCACCAGGACCAGAAACAGTATCGTATCAGGGTCAAAGGAGAATCTTCATGTTAAAGATTTAAATGTTGCTTCTGGATCCAAAATCACTCTCAAATCTAGAGCAAAGTCCAAAGCAACAAAAGGATCCAAAGACAGCCTGGATTCAAAAGCCAGTTCTAAATCAAGATCTCATACTGGGTCCAAAGATGCACTGGATTGCAAAAGCAGCAGTGCCTCCAAAAGCAGTTTGGACTCTAGAGAGAGCTTGGATTTTAAAACACTCCAGAGCTCCAAAACTAGGCCAAAGTTTAGGATTGGTTCCAGAGACATACATGACCCAAAAGCACCAACGGAAACCAGGATGAAGAAAAGCCACCAAAGTTCTGAGGAAATTGCTGATTCCAAAACGGTGCCAGGTTCAAACAACAACCATGACTCCAAACTTCTTCAAAACTCTGAAGCAAGTTTTGATCCCAAAATCAAAACTGCCTCGGGTTCTGATTCTAAGCCAGGCATTACTCAGTCAAGTTCTCCTGCTACCCTGCAGGCCTCTGCTTTCAATATGGACCTTCTTGGACGTGTTTCCCTATCCTCCACCTCTAGCGGAAGCATCCAGACTGCAGGCTCTACTGTTGGGCCCAGTTTAAATCCTAAAAATCAGTTCGATTTATCAAGGTGTGGACAAGTTTGGTCCGGTTCAAAGTCAACGCTCACTGATTTGTCCTCCGCTTTGAGGCACTCTCTGGTATCAACTAGTCCGAATCCAGGATCCAGTACTGGAAAAGGCTTTGCTTCTACTTTAACTGGATCAAACGGGGAGAACCAGAAGAGTCCAAGTTTCTCTCCAGGTAACAATCAAATTGTCAAAATACTACAGAGGCACGGTAAAACTTTCAACCACAAACGTATAGTTATTTACAAAGCAGAGGTTTTAGGGAGTGGAGTGACCTTCTCCTTTTAGACCTGCAGGGTCTTCTTCACCTGAAACTCACTGAATGGGAACTTATGACTGTATTACTGTTTTGACATGTTGGTATAGAGTCTCGGTCTCCTAAGCTACTAACATCTGAAGTGCTTACAGAGGCACTGTCTTGCCAGAGGCCATGCAATTGTTCAGGGAAACTCTAGATCCAAGTATTGAAGGAGTATGACAGCTGGTAGAAATGCCTCTGGGTTTTGCCTTTGATTTCGCTCTGGAACATTAGCTTGGCAGCCATGTTGCACCGCCATGATGTGCTAGAGCAAAACCGTTAGTCTATAGGGAGTCTTTTAGGTTTTTCTAAGCAGTCAAAGCAGTTTTTGTAAGAAAATAAATTGACGTAACAGGTTTCAGTTTTAGGGTTTTACCAGTAGAGGTTACTACATCCTGCATATTAAATCTTTAATATAAATCGGCAAACACTGAGACAGCGCTTTACAACTTTATCAGAACAGAGTGACTGTTGCGTTTACCTCTCTGTCAACAGACCATCTACTTCTTTGTTTTTGCTTCTCGGTGTGTTATTTCAGGTATCCTGGCCCCCTTGGCTTCTTCCAGTCCTAAAGCCAGACCTATGGTGACCTCAAAGATGTTGGATGGATTCGCATTTACCTCTGAAGCTTCTGCAGTTATGAAGAGAAATCCCGGCAGTTCATCTCAAAATTCTAGTCTGACTCGGGGTCTTACCTTTGACTCAATCACAAAACCAGGTACTAATGCTGACAAGGAGCATTCAAAAGTTGCTGAGAGTAAGGTGAATACTCAAGGAGGGCTTGGGGAATCCCCAGAGGCCAAGAATGATGGGGATGGATGTCTGTCAGGAGATGATAGGAGAAAACCGGATATCCTCCTGACCAAAGATGGTCACCCTGGAGAAACAAATATCATCTCATCGCCTTGGGCATCAAGGGAGCCAAAGCAGAAAAAGCAGGTTCGTGGAAAAAAGAATGAAGCGAATCCTTCATCACCCCTTCATCCTCTTTCTTCTTCTTCCACTCATATGCCAACCAAGAAGAAAGTCAAAGAGATTGCAGTCAAAACTGAGTTGGCTCAAAGACTCCATAAACATCCAGGGAGGCAGAAAGAGGTGGGCGTTCAGGTGGAGGTGGAAGTGGTCGAGCGCTCTGCCTCTACAAGCCCCAGCCTCCAATGGGGACCTCCTACTTCCTCCCTGATTGGTTCCCCCAGCTGTCAGTCATCGCTGAGCTGCAACCCACCCCTTAAACATGTCTGCCAGATTGAGATTGAGCTATGCAGCCAAACAATGCTTCCCTACAATGTTCCTGACAAGGCGGGTTCCCTCCCTGCATGTTTGCACACTTACAGCTTACAGCAAAACCCCACCCTCATTTTGGAGCTTGGACAAAACCACAATCCAGATGTGAGCACTGACAGCATCAGGGAAGACGAAAACGAAGATGAAGAGAAACGACAACCCAACAAAGCAGAAGAGGATGGATTTGAAGGGAAGACAGAAAAACCTCTGGAGGTGTTGTGGGACAAACAAGGGATGACGTGGGAGGTTTACGGCGCCTCTGTAGACCTGGAATCTCTGGGCACCACCATCCAGTCCCACCTGGAGATGAAGATTCGGGAGCAGGAGAGA
This sequence comes from Girardinichthys multiradiatus, assembly GCF_021462225.1. Classification (NCBI taxonomy): domain Eukaryota; kingdom Metazoa; phylum Chordata; class Actinopteri; order Cyprinodontiformes; family Goodeidae; genus Girardinichthys; species Girardinichthys multiradiatus. Next base: position 11,695,575 of record NC_061807.1, on the reverse strand, counting down.
CGCAACTGGATACTTAGGAAGTCCATCTGTTCCAACAGCAGCTTCACGCGATACAAGCTGAAGAAGAGACGGAGAAGGTTTCTGGGTTGCTGCATCAAGGCGTCAACTGTGGCAGACTGAGATCCACGAAGTTCACAGAGTTCAAACACATGATCTTAATTAATTCAAGATGGATTTAGATCAAGCAAACTGTAAAACACCCCTAATATTTCCCATGTTTGTTTTAAATACACATAAACTAATTAGCCAACATAACCACTGTTTGGAAAAATAACCTTCTACAAACTGGGTCCAACCTCAACAAGGTGGTCAGGTCAGAACAGTTCAGGATTCATACCTTCAGTCTTCAGACATTTGCTCCTCATTTAGGGAGAAATATCACTTTATTTGTAATTTAATCCAATAAAACACAGTTTTGTTGATTTTTGCTAAGTAAATTCATACTTCCCCCATACACCCTTAAATTCATGTGGAAAATGTAAGTTTTAGCACTTTGATCTTCGATCAAATGTGCCTAAAAAGGAATATTTGGCTACAGTGTCTCATATGTCAAAGAAGTAAGTGAAATCACTAAGACTTGTTCCCTCTTCTGTTAGGAGAACAGAGTATGGCCCTTTGTTTGTAATAATAAAGTAGGACGTCCTAACAATATGTAGTCCTCATCTTGTGATGTTTAGCACACATTTAGGTGTGTTAGGATTTCCTCACACAGCAGAATGGGTCGGTACCTCGGTTTTGTAGCGTTACAGATTGAGTTTTGAGCTGCATAGGCTGTTGACGTGGAGCTGAGAGGACAGTACCTCTGTTGCTGGTAAATATTTCATCCCGTTTCTTTTTTGTGAAACTCTGCACAAAGCACTCAAGCACAGAGCAGAACAAAAAGCTTCCAGTCAGAGGGGGATTATTTGCTAAGGAGTTATAAAGTCATTTTCTTTCCTCGTTTTCTGTCTGTTCTCTTTCTTCTCCTTTCCTTTTCATTTTTATCTTTATTTCAATTGCCTTGTTTTTTTTACCAATTTCTGATTCTTTCTCTTTCAACTTAATTTTCCTTTTCTCTCCTATTTTTGTTACTTTCAGTTGTTCCTGTCTTTATTTATGTTCACTCCTTATTTTCCTTGTCGTTCCTTGTTGCATATGTTATTTTTCATTTTCTTCTTCTCTCCTTCAGCGTTTCTGTCAATCTCTTTCTTGTCTAAATTGTCTAATTTTCTTTTTACTTCTCATTGTTTCAGTTTCTTTCCTTGCCTCCTGTTTCCTTTGTATTTTCCACTTTTTGCAGGTGTTATTCTATTTTGCACATAACTTTCCTCCTTTTTCTTTCATTTTTTAAAGTCTTCATGTTTATTTTTTACTTTTCATCTTTCATTTTTTGTTCTTCCTCTGTTAAACATCACTTTCCAGCTGCTGATCTAACAGTAATGGTTCTTTTGATATTCATATATGTGTTCCGTCTAATTGTTTTGTTTCATTATATTTCAGACTCTGGTCCCCTTCCTCTTCATCTCCTCTTCTTCTTGAAGCCCTCCCCCCTGTTTTGTAACTCCTTCTCCTCCTCCTCCTGTGGATGCTGCTGATGGAGCTGAATCCATTATTTAAATTATTCAGAAACATTAAATTCATGCTCATGTTAACAATGGAAACTCCACAATATTTTATTCACAGGCACATAAGAACACACAGACTGTATGGAGGGTAATATTTAATTAAATCAAGCTCGTTTTAAGTCAATCAGTTTTAAGTCAAGTATCTTTGGCCTGTTAGTTTTAAATTTGTAAAATAAGTTCTTATTTTGAAAAGAGTTTTTTCTTGGCAGTTCAAGTAACTTTGATTTCAGATTGATTTCATAAAGCTGGTCCACTTGGGGAACATGTAAGGCTTAACCTTTGTGGTAAAAAAAACAACCTAATGTTTCAGGTTTATGTCAGCATTTTATTAGTTGATTAATCCTTTACATGTTGTCCATAACCTCCAGGGTCCAAGTTTCAACCGTCTAGCTGTTGGTTTAAGGTGAAGTTGAAGAACTTGGAGGAAGTCCTCTCTTATCATTATTCCTCCGACTTTTTGCAGTGCAGCAGTATCACTGGCATCTGTCCCTCAGCATGATGTTACCACTGTCATGCTTAACAGTTGATAGACTTACCTTGATTTCTTCAATACACTTCATGTCATTGTGGTAAACAAGTTGCCTTTAGTCTACCATGAAAGCATCCCCTGAAAGTATCTGACTTGTCCATGTAGTGGTAAATTTCAGTTGAGCTTGAAGGTATCATTTTTGGAGCACGAGTTTCAGTCTTGGTCAGCAATGTAAATAAATGTTATAAATTCTGAACAAGTGAACAAATATCCAGACAAAAGCATGCCAGAAGCCTGTTGATAACCACGAGAAGTGTCTGGTGTCTCTGCAACTTGCTAAGGGACATTTATCCCATTATTAAAGGGGAGAAATATTTGAGCCTTAATTTCTGATGTTTAAAACCATGCATTCATTGGTTATATCCATTTATTTTTGTATGGTTGCAAATTGGGAAGGCAGGTGCTTATCTCCAGTGGTCATTGGATGACAGGCATGGCACACCCAGGGCAGTTTATCAGTCAATCACAGGGCGACACAGAGACACCATGCTTGCACTCACTCACTACTAAGGGCAATTTAGAGAGATTAGGTGACCTAACACACATAATTCTGGTCTGGTGGAAGGAAGTTGGAATACCCAGAGAGACCCCACACATGCATGAGGAAAACATGCAAACTCCGTGCAGAAAGACCCCAGGTTGGGATTTAAACCTAGGATTTTCTTGCTACAAGGCAACATGGTGTTTGAATCAAAATTAAATTCATGTGCTTAATATGAATTTTTTGTTTGCTGGAGAATCATTCCACTCAGGGGAATCAATAAAAGCCAGAAATTAATAATACATCCATGCTAATGATGAGAGGGTGTAAACTTCTGCTAGTTATTTTAAATAATAACTTTTTGAAATGCTTTGTTCATCGAGGTCATGGCTCTCAAAATGATATTTATTTCCTAAACAAGGTTCTGCACACAAAATCTGATTTATTTTGTGGTTGTTTAAGAATAAAGAAAACTCATTAAAATAAGGCCGGAAGAGTAATTTGGACCCGATTAAGCTCAAGAAACCAAAACATCTTACACCTTTTGTTCGTGGCTGACGTCAGGACGTGCCGTGCTCTGATTGGACGCCTCTCCGCTCAGTTTAAGCCATTCCCCGTTCAGCTGAATGCGACCTCCAGAGTCACAGCGCGAGCGCCACTGACTGTTCAGGGCCGCCACTGGGCACCTGTTGCCAAGGAAACTGAAAGAGGCGGAAATTACCAGTTAATGACGTAAAAAGGTGAGTTCGTCTGTTTTTTTGGGGTTTTTTTTTTTGCCGTCATATTGACTTCAAAACGTTTGGAAATGATTTTTTCTTTATATTCTCCAACATACTTTTAAAAACTATTTAAATTTTTTTCAGTTTTTGCGTTGATATTTTAATGTCATAATTGCAATAATCTTAATGTTTAGCTATTGCCAAAAAAATTGGTGGCCATATAATAAGACGATTATTTCTAATGCAAGTAAAATATAGATAAATATAGGGAATAATCTCTTAATTTCTTGGTCAAGCTCTCTCTAATTTTATTACTTGTTCTGTTTCCTAAACATTTTTAATTAAATAATTAAATGCAAAGTTTTAATCTGTTTTTCCAAAAATATGCTGCCTTAAATGCACATGTGTTTTTGATGTGTACACTGTTGTGAAGGTCATGCTCACCAATAACAAACTTCTCTGGTGTTTGTCGCTGAGTGATTTTCAGTCCAAACATGTCAGCAGCAGGAGATCTGTATTTAATACCATCAGAGTTTTGATCTAACCTAAAATGTAAAATGTAGATTGCATCACCAGAAAATGAAGAGAAAGGTGACAAGTTCAGAGTTATCTGTCATATATGGGATCAGTTTTACATACAGCTTTTAAACTCTAAAATCAAACCCAAAGTTGTTGATTTGAAAGGTTTTTACATTTTCCTGGGAGGTGTTACAGGTCAGTATTTATAGAACCGGGGCTGTTGTAGGTGACAGACAGGGAAAATAAGGGGTGAAATCGCCGAGCTACAGGTCTATTTGTGGAACACACACATACACAGAAGGAGAAATGGACACCGAGGGAGTAGCAACCTAAAAAACTACTTCAGCCCTCTTTCATCCTTCCCCCCTCTAAATAAGAGACCCCTAAATATGCAAAAGCTGGAGGTTTGATGCTGTATTAAAGAGACGGTTGTAGTAATGATGGTGTCATGAGTTATATGTTTTTCAGAAATGTGCAACTTGCTCAGGTTTAATTCCTTCATGTGAAATCTCTACAGCTGTTAAGGACAGTCAGTCATGTCGTCTACTGTGCTGGTCAACCTTCTACGCTGTGGCCACTTCTCCATGGCCAGACGAACCCTCCTCGCTGTACAGTCCTCTCTGGAAGCCTCCACACAGTCAGGGCAGGTGAATATGTCCATGCAGTTGCATTGTGTAGCATTCAGGAGAATTATTTAAGACAACCTTAGCTACAATACGTCATTCATTGACGCATATTACACCCTGGCACTGAGAGGGTTCTCTCAGGGTACTTTAAGGTACCTACAGGATACATAGTAGTACTAAATGGCTATCTCCAAAAAACCTTCTGGACACTTACAGGGCACCCATAGCGTGCATACAAGAATGGATACATTGATTGGGTACTTAAATGGTGTCTACAGGATATACTGCAAATATGCTAGGTACCTATAAAGTACTTACAATGATTCTATGAGTAACCTATATGATCCTTTGGGGGTACCTGAAGGGTACTTACATGAAGCCTTCTAAGTCATTACAGGGATCAGGCTGTATAATGAAATTTACCTTTTTCTCCTGGTCGTTGCCAAACATACTACTTGCATACATACTGTTTACTGGGTAAACACCCAAAACATACAAGGTGCTTTTGGGAGACCTAAAGGGATATTTGCATGGTACATTCAGGGTCATTACAGGGATCAATTATAAAATACTTATTACTTACTTGACTTACTTAATCACTGACAGAGCACCCACGTTGTATTACAAGGCAATTTTTAGCACATTTTGAACCTACAAAGTACTGATTTTCTACCCATGGATTTTTTAAAAGAGTCCCTATATGGTAACAGCAGTGAATCTGCAAGGTGCTTACAGGGTACCCACTCAATACCTGGGTATCTCTGCAGTACCTATTGGGTACATGCATATAACTTAATAGATGCAAAAGTGGTACCCACATAGTAGCTGTATGGTACTTTCAAGGTACCTATGGAGTACTAACAGGGAGCCTATGCGATACACTGGGCTCGTACTTACATAGTACTTACAAGGGTTCTTTCAGGTACGTGTAAGGTGTGCCTTTGGAATATATACTTACACAAAATAGGGTAATTACACATGGGGTCCTTAGTGGAGACCTAAATAGTACCTACATTGTTCCCAGAAGGCTCTGTTATGAGATGCGAATTGTTACCATCCTGTTGTCCAGGATTTACATACTATTGACCAGGCTAACTGTCGGGTATTTAAAGTATACTTACTAGATATTTGCTCTATACTTAAGGAGTTCTTATTGGTTACCTTTGGAGTAGGTACTGAATACGGAGACCAGGCGGTGTTATAAGGTGTGACTTATTCAGTGGGAACATAGACAAAATTATAATTTCTTAAACAGGTCTTGTAATCATTAAATAGTTAATACATTATTTGAATATCTATAGCATTTCAGAGTAGTTAATATTTTCTTTACAGCAGGAATTTCTATAATTTTATGCAGGTTGGTGGACCGTTGTTGGGGTTGGTGGGTGTACGACGGGCCAGCGGGTCGGTCAGGTTTGACAGTGACGGCAGTGGCCAGCCGGTGACATGGGACTCATTTGGTATTTGGGACAACCGGATAGAAGAACCCATATTACTGCCTTCTAGTATCCGTTACGGAAAACCCATTCCACAGGTAAGCGGTCCATTAGATTAATGAATAAATAGATGGTTGAACTTCTTAATCGACTAATGGATGAAATTAGAGTTGATAAAACAGAGTCGTAAAAGGACGGATGTCAAACCTATTAGAGCATTGTTGGTGTAATCCAGAAGATGAAGGTAAATATTTGTTTTCCTCTCAGATCAGTCTGTCCCGGGTTGGCAGTGCATCTGTTTTGGGTCTTCGGAAGCAGAATGAGGACCGACTCCGTATCGCCCGTATCCATGACAACCTGTTGTACTTTGCCGTGTTTGATGGCCATGGTGGGCCACATGCTGCCGACTACTGCTGCACCTTCATGGAGAAATGTATCAGGTTGAATAAACTTCAGTTAACTTTAAAAGATGGCATCTTAACCACCATATTTTATAAACACCGGAGTGTTTTGCTACAGAGACGCTTTGGAGGAGGAGGATGATCTTGAGAAAGTTTTAAACAAAGCTTTCTTAGATGCTGATAAAGCTCTACACACACATCTGAGCTACTTCAACAACAGTAAGATATTTTACTAAATCATTTATTCTGAAACTTTATATTAGATGCACATGAAAAAAATAGGGTTTCAAACCAAATTCTGTTTAGAAATTTGAATTACTACACAGTAATGGTTTAATCTCTGCCTATTGTCCATTGCAGCCTCATTACTAAGGTCAGGTACAACAGCAACAGTTGCTCTGCTACAAGGTGGCATTGAGCTGGTGGTTGGCAGCGTCGGTGACAGTCGGGCGATGCTGTGCAGGAAGGGACATGCCAACAAGCTCACCAAAGACCATACACCAGACCGCAAAGACGAGAGAAAACGGTACACGAGGCCTTTTAATACTACTATGTTACCTTGCTTTAATAAGTTCCTATGCCGTCTTTTTTGGTACTTATTTGAGTTACTATGTACCTATACGGTACTTACAGCATATCAGCAGGGTGCTTATAGGGTACTTACTGGGCATTTATGGCATATTTCCAGGCTACTTGTGAGGTACCAGTGGGGTACTTACAGAATTTTTACTGAGTACCTTTGGGACATCTACAGGGTACTTAAATGGTACAAATATAGTTCTTACTGGCTATTATCGGGTATATGGGGCATACCTACAGCTCATTATTAAGGACCATCATGGTACCCATAGGATAATTACTAGCTATCAATGGGATGCATACAGGGAACTTATAAGGTACCAACTTGGTATCTATGAGGCACTGATTGGGTGTCTATCGTGTTACTTCAGGGTTCTTATGAGTTACCAAAGCGGTACACATATGTGAAACTTGCCAGGAGGTGGGATACCTACATGGCTCTTATAAAGTATCATCTTGTTACATATGGGGAGCTTCCTGGATATTTATGGGATAGCTAATTGATCAGAGTGTTTGCAAACAGACCCAGTGTGCTGATCATGTATTCCCCTTTATTGTTTTCTGGTGTTGGGGTTTGCCATGAAGAGCTGCAGCCTCAGAGCAAACAGAGCAACGACACAGTTTTCCAAACAGTCCAACAGCTCGTTGGGTATAAATAGTGTGGAAGTCCACATTCATGGAGCTCATCCAGGAGTTGAAATCAGAGCAGGTCCACAGGTTTGGGATTCCCTTCAGCTAAAAGCAGCTGGTGTTATGTAACAGCAGAGCGAGCCTCCATCCAGCTGTGGACATCAATCAAAGGGGTTCACCGTTTAGTGCAGGTCAGACCACAAGTACTTTACAGAGATACTAAATATGTGTGACTGATATAAAGCTGCTAATGTGTTTTGTTTTAAATAAGTTATAGTTATTTAAATAAATGTTTAATTAGATTTAGCTTCAACACCTAAAGAAATGGTTTGAAGCTCTTTACATTTACGTTTTATAACAGGGGGGATTAAGAGCTGCTTAGCGTCTGACTAGTGGAACAGTTTGCCTTCTTCAGGATGAGTAAAGTTAAATTTCCACTGCAGCCTGCTTTGACCTGGTCTAACTCCTGCAGTATCTGTAACAGGAAACCAGCTGAGCTAAACACTGTAAACTGGTCAGCTTCAAGTGGTGGTTTTATTCTTTAAGAGTTTGTACCCCGTCGATCTTCTTTAGATTTAATATATTTAAGAGTTTTAAACTGAATGTCTGCATTTAGTAACTTGAATAATTAATTGTTATGTATGGTTATAGAGAGTTTGTTGGGAATGCTGAGGAAATATGGGGGTTTAACTTTTACGGCTAATCCAGTTCCTTTATAACCAAACTCGACTTAGTTTCCAGTGTGAGATGGACTCCACTGGGGCTGCTCTTACTTTTGCAAGACAATGGATTGTTGATGGATGGATGGACTTCTCTCTGAACAAACCAGTCCCTTATAGATAAGAAACGCAGATGCTCTTAAAATGCAAACAGAACCAAAGTAACACACAACCAGTGAGTTGAATGTGCAAATACCTGTCTAGCCTAGTTTTACTCAGAAAATAACCGATCCTGTTTGGTTTTTGTATTCAGGATCCAGAGGTTTGGTGGTTTCCTGTCATGGAACAGTGTTGGTCAGGCAAATGTTAACGGGCGGCTCGCCATGACGCGCAGCATTGGGGACTTCCACCTGAAATCCAGTGGTGTCATTGCAGAGCCGGAAACACATCGACTCTCTGTGAGTCCTGGCCCATATTTATCTGGGGTCTCAGTTCTGAGTCAGTTTGGATCTGCAGAGGTTTAAAACCCAGACTTACTCTTCTGTTGGAGTATTTTTTTGTATCTGTGTTATTAGGTAGATTATTCCACTGGATAATTAGCTTACATACACATCATCTATCTGTGCAGGTCCAACATGCCAACGACTCCTTCCTGGCTTTGACCACAGATGGCATCAACTTCTTATTGAGTGACCAGGAGATCTGTGATGTCATCAACCAGTGCCAAGACCCCACCGAAGCAGCAGAGGTCATCTCTCAGCAGGTAGACAATTAATAAAGCAAAATTTCAGAAAAGAATAGATACAACTGGCAATTTATTTCTGTACCCAATTCATTTCTGTATACATGTGCAATGAACTGTAGAGAAAACAGTATCATCTGTCAAGATAATGAGACTTAATTTTCTCTAGACTGAGAATAACTGAGCTTCAACCTGTGTTGTTACTAATATCAGACATGGTCCCAACTAAAATCTGAGATCTACTACATCATAAAATACACCTAGTAACCAGCAAACCACACTCCTTAAAAGGAAACTGTGACACATTTACAGTCGTTGTGAAAAGGAAGTACATTTATTTTACTTCTAGGCGTTTATGTGTTTATACATTTATAGTTTGCATTTTTTGCTTAATCTTTGTTTAATAAATATTGGCAAGTGGTTTTTGTACTCTGGAAGGTATATTTAAACTATCTTAGATTCTGTTAGAGATCAGATTATGTGATTTGGTTATGACTTGTATCACAAACGAAGTCGGCCGGTCATCAACCTGTTTGCTGTACAGGGGGGCAATATAAGATGATATGTGTCATCATCGAAATAAAACTTTTTAAGGGGGACACCAGGAACAGTAATAGTGGGCTGAGTTATACTCCCTGTGGAACACCATTACACCATTTTATATCTATAGATATATATATATATATATAGATGTTTTTTACAGGATTATGACACATACCAGCATTTTAGTGGCAAATGAATGTCTATATCCCCAAATAAGTGTATAAAATATTTATTTCAGGCCCTGCAGTATGGCTCAGAGGACAATGCAACCATCGTCATCATCCCGTTTGGAGCCTGGGGGAAACATAAAAGTTCCACCACCAACTACAGCATGAGCAGGAACTTCGCTTCAAGTGGCAGATGGTCGTAGACAAAAACATACATGAAACATGACAGAGCTGAGACTATTATCCTAATTTGACTTTAAGTAACCCAGAGTACCTTAAATTATGTATAACACCGCTCATGAATGCATCCAAACTAACTGGTGCCCACCAGCGGTCATCATGCTTGTTCCCAGCTAAGTAGTCAACCCTGTAAATAGAGTGTAAAATAATAAAAGTTGTACATATAGAGAGATTTACTGCCGTGTTTGTCCCGTACATCAGCTTTCTCTTATCATATAATTTGCATTTAGAGAAAACATTTTAGTATATTTAATGCATTTCCTTCTAAGTGACAGCAGGCATGCTGTCACTGTCATTCTGTTCATTTTAAATGAAACCTCCAGAATAGCAGAAATGTGTAAAATTATAAAGAGGAAAGGAAATGTTTCAGCCTCTCACAAATAAAGAAATAGTAATGAAAGCAGATTGTTTTTGTCGCCAACAAACCTTTTGTTGAAATGATGAAATACAATTAGATGTTTGACTCGATGTATTGATGTCCACCTTCAGACTTTGACTCCTAACCTTTGACGCTGTAAAATAATAAAGTTTAACAAGTTAAACAGATAAACATACATTTTTAGTGTGTTTATTTTCTTCAGATGTTCAAATGTGTTTTTTTTGAGGTTTCATAGACAGTAATCAATGGGCAGAGAGAGAAGAAAAGCAGCAAAGATCTCAACACCTGGCGTCTGTGTCGAAGACTGTTATCTCCATATATGGGGCGCTCGCTCCTTCACCACATCATGCTCGGTCTCACATGTAATACTGACAATACAGTACTTCCATATGGAGACAAGACTTGGGAGGACAACAGTCACATTCATGAAGTCACTGCAGCTGCAAACATTTGTCAACAGATGCCTTCAAAGATGCTGTACATTTGCTGGCCAGAGGAGATCAGCAACAACCTTTGGTTCTGTTCAGAAGACAATACTCTAAAGATTCGTAGAGTATGGCCATGAATTGGCCATACTCTAGGAAAGCCCCCTTCTAACATCACCAGACAAGATCTGACCTGGAAGCCCACAAGAACAGCTGGTGAAGGAAAATGGAGGCAGACAACAAGAGGAAACATAAATTATAGTTTTAAAATTAAGGAGTTTGTTTGCAAACTGTAATGTAGCCTTTTGTTGCTTCTGGAGTAATGGCCTCTTCCTGGCTGAGTGACCTTTCAACCCATGTTGTTCCAGGACTGGTGTTACTGTGGATAAAAACACTCTCTTACCAGCTTCAGCCAGCACCTTCTCAAGGTATTGTCTTTATTTTTTGTTTGAGTCACACATTTCGCAGCAATACATGTTATCTCTGGAAAACGCTTCCTGAACGGTCCGACGACTGGATGTCGCAATAATGTTTATATTACTATTTGAAAAAAATGAACATGGAACCTTCAGGCATCTGGAAATTGTACCTAAGGATGAAAAAGACTTGTGGAGGTTCACATTTCGGTCTGATTATTTTGGCTTTTGGCTAATATAAATAGTTCTGGTAATCCAAACTGACCTAAACAGAAAATGTCTGCTGTGTATTTAAAAATAATTACTGTGGTGTTGGTTTAAACATTTGGCTCACAGATATAAGGTTTATCATGAACTTTCTCCTGGTTGACTACTTGCTGACCCTCCTTAGACGTCCAATCACGTTGCAGGATTCTCAAATCCAGTGAGGGGTTCAGATGTTAGAAGGTAAATATAGAAACCATCAAGCTTAGCTGAATTCTCTCACATGACCAGGAGGTGTGACCAGCACACACCTTCCACACCATAACTGCACCTAGGAAACCTCTGAGGGACTGCATGTGTGTGCTGACCTTCATGAAATGCTGCTCTGTTAGTTGGTGTGTGGGCTGGTAGTCATGCGGTTGTTCTGGTAAATACCAGGTTGTATTTCAGAGCTTTAAAGTGATGACATTTGAGGAAATGGAGTAAACAAATCCCTTGTGTTCAAGGTAACTTGTTGGGGTTGTGCATGGTGTAGAGGTAGAGCGGGTCTCATATACTGAATCTATTAGATATTGATGCAGCCGTCCAGGAATTCCTGACCTTAAAACCAAACCCCCTTCTGTCTCTGCCCATTTCCTGTCTGATTGTTGAAAACCAGTTATTTAAACTAAATAACTAAAGTACTTGTTGTGTTAAGCACAGTGCAATGGCTGATTCTTGGTTCAACTCCATAAAAGGAATCTGTGTAAGAAATAACGCGTAAGCTTGTATTTGAAATAAACAGTGTACTGGCGCCCTGTATTGGTCTACATCTGTCCTAAACATGCCTAAAAAGCCACATCTGGGGAAAAAATCGTTAGGGAATTTAACTGGAGTTAGCACATCTGATATTTGTTTCCAACTTGAGGACTCAAAAGTGCTGCCAAAAAATATTGTAAACTTTTTCCATCTCCTTATGATAGGACTTATTATATATTTTCTAATACATTTTAATCATATCATTAGCTTATCAAAAATTTTAGTTTTAATTGTTTACATTAAATGCATAGTTTGTGCCAACACAAAAGTTGTCCAGCTAAAATATTAGAACACAATATATCATATTACACAATCACTATGGCAGTATCAATGTGTACAAATTTCACATTCAAAATAATGCCAAAATTAGAAATATGCTGTCCCAAAGTGATGCATAAAACCTGGTCCATGCATTTCTTACTTCAAGGCTGGACGTTAGTATTCCTAACTATTGGCAAGTCAAAAGAAATCAGCTGCAGCAAGAGTTCTGATGAAAATTAAAAAGAGAGATCATATTTCTCCTATTTTAGCTTCCCTTCATTGGTTCCCTGTTAAATCCAGAGTATAATATAAAATTCTCCTCCTCACATATAAAGCCCTTAATGATTTAGCTCCATCATACATCAGAGATCTGATTGTTCCATATGTTCCTAACAGAGCACTTTGTTCTCAGACTGCAGGTTTACTGGTGGTTCCTAGAGTCTCTAGAAGTAGAATGGGAGGCAGATCCTTTAGTTATCAGGCTCCTCTCCTGTGGAACCAGCTCCCAGTTTTGGTCCGTGAGGCAGACACCCTGTCTACTTTTAAGGCTAGGCTTAAAACTTTCCTTTTTGATAAAGCTTATAGTTAGAGTGGCTTAGATCATCCTGAGTTATCTCTGTAGTTATGCTGCTATAGGTTTAGGCTGCTGGAGGACATAATGAGCAGTATCATTCTCTCTGCAACATTCTCATACTACTCTCCAGTTTTGCATTATTTGCTGTTATTTCAGCTTTTAACTTTGTTCTCTCTATTCTCTTCCTAGAAGCTACACCTGGCCTGGCTCTGTGTCTACCTGTGACACCTTTCTGGAGAGGGGAATCGTCCGAGCTTCTGCTGACAACAACTTAATGCTCACCCTCTACCAATTATCCTGTCCAATTATCCTGTCTTCCTGTTAAAAGGGAGTTTTTCCTCTCCACTGTCGCTACATGCATGCTCAGTATGAGGGATTGCTGCAAAGTCAATGCCAGTGACAGTCCACTGTCTCTACATGCTCATCCAGGAGGAGTGAATGCTGCAAGTCACTGACTGGATGCAATCTGCTGGGTTTCCTTAGATAGAAAAACTTTTTATCCAATTTGAATAAATAACTAACTCTGACTGCACTGTTCAGTTGTTAGGATTAATTGGAATGTATGTACCTGACTGTTGTGAAGTGCCTTGAGACAACATGTGTTGTGAATTGGCACTATATAAATAAAATTGAATTGAATTGAATCGTATTGATTACCAGTTAATAAGTTGTTAATCAATTAAACTAATGAGCGTTAGTGACGAATGAGCAAAATGAATGACCTGAGTTTTTGCACTCAGTTTTCCACCTGCGAAGATGAGATATGCAATGCTACATAGTGACCAGCAGGAGGAGCCAAGGCGGCGCAGTACGGCCGACAACAGATTGTAATTTTTTTTACTATTATAATTATTACCATAATTTAAAAGATGAAACGTCATCAGTGCTACATCAGCTGTTGCTGCCCTGATTCTTTTACTTCTGGCTGAGAGGTTTTCTGATTCAGCAGCTGGTTGTTCAGTTGCATCTTGATTTATAGAGAAAAATGTAGTAGCTAAATCTAAAGCTAAATTTTTAACATATATGTGGCGGATTATCTTAACAGTACAAATTTGTCCAAAGGTATATATGGGTTTGGTAATATATAATTGATGTAACAGGATGTAAGAATTTCTGGGACTTCCTGCAGAAACTGAAAGCTGCGGGCTGCTGCAGTCCCTCCTCCTCTGTCTGCTTTCCGGGAGAAAATTGCTTCTTGGTGCTTCGGTATGTCTGCGGCAGCATATAAATATATTCTATTTAAATATTTACAGTTTGCGGTGTAGGAAACAGTCCCTGAGATTAGATTTTTGCCGTGATATTTTCCTTTTGTTACCTGCAACTCCTTGTCCAGGATGTGTGTGTGATTGCAGGAATAATGTCCGTAAATGGTTTAATTATCCATGTGGAGGAAGCTGCAGGGAGGACGGCACAGGGCAGGGCTTCTGAGCAGACAAATGGTGAGGCTCTCTGAGGTTTTCAGTTTACTATCACAGTGCTGTGAAAAGGCAATTCAATCTTTAGAAAGTTCTCGTTTTCCTTTTTGTTTGTCACAGACAAGTCAGACGAAGGTAAATACAGAAAGCGGGTTTTAATTGTTTATTTATTATAGGGAGAAGTTTTCCAAACCAGCCTGGTCCTATGCTGAAATGTGATTGGCCTTTGTTAGATCATACATTAGCTGTGTTTTACCACTTTTATTTGTGGAAAGCAGAGTATTTAAATTTCACTAAGCCAGACCTGTAAGAAATCACTTAAATAAAAGCTGTATGACAACATGAAGTAGGCTAAAAAAAGCAACCGATCTAAAGAAATTGAAAAACGTGAGAAGCAAAGTCTAGCAGTCTCAAAATGGTTGCAAAGCCGTTTCTAAGGCACTGGGGCTCCAAAGAACCACAGTGAGAGCCACTACCCAGTGATGAAGACAACCTGAAAGAGCAGTGAACCTTCCCAGGAGACCAGCTTACCAAAATTACTCCAAGAGAACATCGATGAGTCATCCAGGAGATCACAGAACAACATCTAAAGCCCTGCAGTTCTCACTTGCATCACTCAAGGCCAGTGTTTATGATACAATGATAAGAAAGAGACTCGACAGTAAAATGTCTTCTATCGCAGGGTTCCAAGACTAAAAGCAGTTCACATTTACCAAAAGATGATTGAAAAAATATTCTGTGGATGGATGAGACAAAGGTGGACCCTTTTGGAAGGTGTGTGTCCTGTAACATCGGGCGTAAGACTAATACAGCAAGTCAGTTAAAGAACATCATCCTGACAGTCAAACATGGTGGTGATAGTGTGATGGTCTGGCAGCTGCTTTGCTTTTGAAGGACTTGGACAACTTGCCATAATCGATAAAAACATAAATTCTGCTCTTCAACAGATATCCTGACCATCAGTTTGTGACCTGAAGCTCAAGCCTCAAACACACTTGGCTTTTACAGCAAGACGGTGATCTGAAGCACACCAGCAGGTCCACCTCTGAATGAATCAAAAAAACAAAGGGAAAGTTTTGGAGTGGCCTAGCCAAAGTATGGACTTAAACCCAATTGGGACGCTGTGGAATGACCTTTTAAAAAAGGTTGTTCATGCTTGAAAGCTGGTTAATGAGGCTGAATTAAAATAATTCTGGAAAGAAGAGTGGGTTAAGATTCCTCCACAGTAATGTAAAAGACTGATTAGCAGTAATCATGAAGACTTAACGGCAGTTTGCTAAAATAAATAAATCTGAAATCTAAGTTGTAGCTGTCAAGGACGGTGCAACCAGTTATTACGTTTAGGGTGCAACTACTTTTTCACACAGCCAGGTTGGTTTGAATAGTTTTTTTTTTCCTTTTAATACAAAAAATCATCTTTTGGGAAACCGTATTTTGTAGTTACTCAGGTTATCTCATAATAAAACTTCTTTGATGATTTGAAACATTAAAATGTGACAAAAAGCAAAAACAGAAGAAACCTGTAAGGGTGCAAATACTTTCTTCACAGCAATGATAAAGTCACTTATTGGTGAAAATACTTTTTTATATTCTTGGTCATCATTCAGGGCAATGTGTAGGTACTCTGCTGGCGTTAAAGTGACTTCTTAAAAAGAAATGGAAAAATTAATTATTATGATATAAGGGACTATTTACGTTTACCTACAATTATCTGACATGTTGCTATTTTACAGTTTTAAGCTCAGACATCGAAACTAGTGTGCATCATAATTGTATGATAATGAAATGTACTTTACGATCATGTGTTTGTAATTGGATGAGCGTGGCTTGTTATGCAAAGAAGTGGTGAAAAAGACCATTCATCTATTTACAGTTCTGATGTTGCCTTTTGGAAAGAAACAAACCAGATACTGAATTTAAAAAATAAACTCTATCATGGAATATCAGAGTATTAGAAAGTGTGTAGGACACTGTACAAACCTGTTCTCTCTCTCTTTGCTCTGCTTTCTCTGACTTTTATAGCCCAGACTTTAGGTAAGAGTCATTCTCAGTGCTGCCCTTCACCCTACTTATCACGCCTCAGTCATAAAGCTAGACTTACCAAACGTCCACACATGCGCACACTGTGTGAAAGTTAAACAAACTGACTCTTCTCTGTCAAACACACATTGATCTCTGCAGTCTGAATCCCTGCTCCCTCTTGGTCAACGTCCTGTTGTGTGGATGTCCGTCAGCCGGTTTGCTTTGGGATTTTCTGATTTCAGCAGGTAAAAATATCTGCGCTTAGTCACTTCTTTCACGTGTAACGTTTATCTCTATATACTGATTAAACAAATGTCTTGTTTTCCTGTGATTCATACAAATCCACGTCATATTTAATTAAGTTTAGCTGTTTTTTTGTTTTTTAAAAAGGAAAATTTGCTCTGCTAAAAAGAGGAATTAAATAAATTTGCTGCTTTTGAGTTCACCAGATTTGATTTCTTTGACCCAATCAGCAGAATGTCAGGAAATCTTGTGGGTAAAATTTGTCAGAGGGCTGCATACGGGGTCCTGGTGATGCAAATAAGACTGTGTTTGCTTATGACGTTTTGATGGTATTGTCACTACAATGAGCCTACTTTTGTATGTCTGTAAAATTGTAAGCCACTAGTAACTGCTTAAAACTGTTGTCACCAGTAAAACAACTGTCAATTATTTGTTCAAATACCTGACTGCCAAAGTTACATAATTGAGTTTCTAAAAAGGTGTTTTTATATTAAAATAAATATTTAAAAACTGGCAGAGGTAGAAGTCCTGAATGGTGAGATGAATTTAATGTTTAGATTGATGGGTGATGTTGTTAGAAGGTTTTGTTTGGTCAGCAAACGGGTTTTCTGTTTCCATTCACTGCAGTTGTTGAATAACATTTTCATCTTTTCCCTGAGCTTCCCTGAATAGTAACTTTGGTGTTTGAAGCTAAAAAAACTGACCAAATACTTACAGAAATTGATTTTGGAGACTGTTCAGACAAACATCACCTTGCTGAAAGTACTCCACTATAAATGATAGTTAATTATATTGTTGATAAATAAACGCAAAGGTTCAGTTGGACTTTAACTGGTCCTGGTATTCAGCATAAGTTGTAACACACAGAAGTATGAAAGGATGCATTAAAACATGATCAGTAAGATCATGCCAAAAGTCAAATTCCTTCTTCTTCTTGTGTAGCTACTCAATTAGGTCACATCTGTCCATTTAAATTGCAAAGTTGAACACATAATCTTAATATTAGGGTGTGGTAAATCTAACTATGGAGGAAAATACTCATCTGTGTACTTGCTCTTTTGGTGGTGAAAAACATGGGAGAGCACAGCGGTCGGTCAGACACTTTTTTTGTTTCAGGTAAAGAAAGTCATTAGACTTTTTGACAAACAAACTGGGTCTAAAATAACATAGTTGTTGGTATTACATTGTAACATTCTAACTTGCATTGAATCTGACAGAACAAAACTGCTATCGTTAGCTTGTAAAGTTAGCTGTCATACTATCTAGTACACAGTTGTCAAACTCCAGTCCTCAAGGACCAGTGTCCTGCAACCTCTAGATGAGTCTCTGCTTCAACACACCTGAATAAAGTAATTAAATCATCAGTAGGACTCTGGAGAAATTGATTGCATACACACCTGAATGTAATTCAGCCATTGGATTCAGGTGTGTTGGACCAGAGACATATTTATATGGGGTAAGAACGCTGTCAAAAACAATGTGTATGTAAAGATGGAAATGTGTGCATATTAGTCAATAGTTGTGCATAAGTAAAATCCAAAAGAGGTATTGTATATTTTCTCTATAAGAATACAAAATAAAATGTTACAGCTTCAAGAAATTACAAACACAAAGTTAAAGTTTACAGTTGTGGTTTATTCTTTATGAATACAATACGTTATAACACTTTGTGAATACGATTTCGTTTTTTGAGGATACGAATTTACAACAGCGACTTGGTGTCACGTGATCTCAGGCTGGTTAGTGGAGCACAGAGTTAGTCGATTCGCGTTGCGCATGCGTTGTCACACTCCTCACCGCCAGTAAACATAGTGCCGGAATGGGAGGTAATTCAGTCTAAAAGGAATATCAGGGACATAGGGGGGGAATCAAGAGTATTATAAATAAAGCATTGTTCTTATTTTTATCAAATACAAAACTAAAACATAGAATATAGTGGTGGAGTTATACAATGATGTACAGTAGGTGGCAGTATGCACCTCTGAATTTGTTGCGAACTGCCAGCAGAAGAAAAGAAGAAGAAGAAGCAGCACTAGCGCCAAATAAACGGACCAAGAAACTACGGTACAAAGCCAGATAATGTTAAAAAGTTTATATATGTCTTAATGTTGTTCTTGGTCCGTCATCTTGGCGCTAGTGCTGCTGCTTCTTCTTCTTCTTAAGCTGGCGGTTCGCAACAAATTCAGAAGTGCATACTGCCACCTACTGTACATCATTGTATAACTCCACCCACTATATTCTGAGCCTGAGATCACGTGACACCAAGTCGCTGATGTACAGTGCCTTGCGAAAGTATTCGGCCCCCTTGAACTTTTCAACCTTTTGCCACAATTCAGGCTTCAAACATAAAGATATAAAATTCAAATTTTTTGTGAAGAATCAACAACAAGTGGGACACAATCGTGAAGTGGAATGAAATTTATTGGATGTGTCAAACTTGTTTAACAAATAAAAAACTGAAAAGTTGTGCGTGCAATATTATTCGGCCCCTTTACTTTCAGTGCAGCAAACTCTCTCCAGACGTTCAGTGAGGATCTCTGAATGATCCAATGTTGTCCCAAATGACTGATGATGATAAATAGAATCCACCTGTGTGTAATCAAGTCTCCGTATAAATGCACCTGCTCTGTGATAGTCTCAGGGTTCTGTTCAAAGCACAGAGAGCATCATGAAGACCAAGGAACACACCAGGCAGGTCCGAGATACTGTTGTGGAGAAGTTTAAAGCCGGATTTGGATACAAAAAGATTTCCCAAGCTTTAAGTATCCCAAGGAGCACTGTGCAAGCAATCATATTGAAATGGAAGGAGTATCAGACCACTGCAAATCTACCAAGACCCGGCCGTCCCTCTAAACTCTCATCTCGAACAAGGAGAAGACTGAACAGAGATGCAGCCAAGAGGCCCATGATCATTCTGGATGAACTGCAGAGATCTACAGCTGAGGTGGGAGAGTCTGTCCATAGGACAACAATCAGTCGTACACTGCACAAATCTGGCCTTTATGGAAGAGTGGCAAGAAGAAAGCCATTTCTCAAAGATATCCATAAAAAGTCTCATTCAAAGTTTGCCACAAGCCATTTGGGAGACACACCAAACATGTGGAAGAAGGTGCTCTGGTCAGATGAAACCAAAGTCGAACTGTTTGGCCACAATGCAAAACGATATGTTTGGTGTAAAAGCAACACAGCTCATCACCCTGAACACACCATCCCCACTGTCAAACATGGTGGTGGCAGCATCATGGTTTGGGCCTGCTTTTCGTCAGTAGGGAAGATGGTCAAAATGGATGGGAAGATGGATGGGGCCAAATACAGGACCATTCTGGAAGAAAACCTGTTGGAGTCTGCAAGAGACCTGAGACTGGGACGGAGATTTATCTTCCAACAAGACAATGATCCAAAACATAAAGCCAAATCTACAATGGAATGGTTCACAAATAAACGTATCCAGGTGTTGGAATGGCCAAGTCAAAGTCCATACCTGAATCCAATCGAGAATCTGTGGAAAGAGCTGAAGACTGGTGTTCACGAACGCTCTCTATTCAACCTCACTGAGCTCCAGTTGTTTTGCAAGGAAGAATGGGCAAGAATTTCAGTCTCTTGATGTGCAAAACTGATAGAGACATACCCCAAGCGACTTGCAGCTGTAATTGCAGCAAAAGGTGGCGCTACAAAGTATTAACCCAAGGGGGCCGAATAATATTGCACGCCCCACTTTTCAGTTTTTTATTTGTTAAACAAGTTTGACACATCCAACAAATTTCATTCCACTACATGATTGTGTCCCACTTGTTGTTGATTCTTCACCAAAAATTGGCTCAGCTCTCTCTTCACCACAACGGACCGGCACAGCGCCCCCATTACTGTGGCAGCCGCACTGATCCGTCTGTCGATCTCCCGCTCCATTCTTCCCTCACTCGTGAACAAGACCAAGAGATACTTAAACTCCTCCACTTGAGGCAGGAACTCCCCTCCAACCTGAAGAGGACAAGCCACCCTTTTCCGGTCGAGAACCATGGCCTCGGACTTGGAGGAGCTGATCTTCATCCCAGCTGCTTCACACTCGGCTGCGAACCGCCCCAGTGCATGCTGTAGGTCTTGGCTAGAGGGGGCCAGCAGGACCACGTCATCTGCAAAAAGAAGAGACGAAATCCTCTGGTCCCCAAACCAGACCCCCTCTGGCCCTTGGCTGCACCTAGAAATCCTGTCCATAAAAGTTATGAACAGGACCGGTGACAAAGGGCAGCGCTGCCGGAGTCCAACATGCACCGGGAACAGGTCCGACTTAATGCCGGCAATGCGAACCAAACTCCTGCTCCGCTTGTACAGAGATCGATGGCCCCTAGTAAAGGGCCCCCGATTCCATACTCCTGGAGCACCCCCCACAGGGCATCACGAGGGACACAGTCGAATGCTTTCTCCAGGTCCACAAAACACATGTGGACCGGTTGGGCAAACTCCCATGAACCCTCGAGTACCCTGTAGAGGGTATAGAGCTGGTCCAGTGTTCCACGGCATGGACGAAAACCACACTGCTCCTCCTGAAGCCAGGGTTCGACTATTGGCCGGACCCTCCTCTCCAATACCCTGGCGTTGGCCTTACCAGGGAGGCTGAGGAGTGTGATCCCCCTGTCGTTGGAACACACCCTCCGGTCACCCTTCTTATGTAGGGGAACCACCACCCCAGTCTGCCAATCCAAAGGCACTGTCCCCATCCGCCACGCAATGTTGAAGAGGCGTCAACCATGACAGCCCCACAACATCCAAAGACTTGAGGTACTCAGGGCGGATCTCATCCAACCCCGAAGCCTTGCCACCGCGGAGCTTTTTAACCACCTCGGTGACTTCAGCCTGGGTGATGAAAGAGTCCAACCCCGAGTCCCCAGCCTCTGTTTCCACCAGGGAATGCGTGATGGCGGGATTGAGGAGATCCTCGAAGTACTCCTTCCACCGGCCGATAATGTCCCCAGTCGAGGTCAGCAGCTCCCCACACCCACTGTAAACAGTGTTGGCGAAGCACCGCTTCCCCCTCCTGACGGACAATCCGTGACTAGCACAGAAGTCCAATAACAAAACACCGCTCGGATTCAGATCGGGGAGGCCTCTCCAGGTGTCGCTGTCATTTCCCATGTGGGCGTTGAAGTCCCCCAGCAGAATAATGGAGTCCCCAGGAGGGGCACTATCCAGCACCCCCGAAAGGGACGCCAAGAAGGCCGGGTACTCCGCACTACCACTCGGGCCGTAGGCTGAAATGATAGTCAGAGACCTCTCCCCAACCCGAAGGTGTAGGGATGCGACCCTCTCATCCACTGGGGTAAACCCCAACACGAGATGGCTGAGCTGGGGGGCGACAAGCAAACCCACCCCAGCCCGCCGCCTCTCCCCGTGGGCCACTCCAGAGTAGAAGAGAGTCCAGCCCCTCTCGAGGAGATGGGTTCCAGAGCCCACGCTGTGCGTGGAAGCGAGCCCGACTATTTCTAGTCGATATCTCTCGACCTCCCACACAAGCTCAGGCTCCTTACCCCCCAGCGAGGTGACATTCCACATCCCTAGAGCCAGCCTAAGCATCCGGGGATCGGACCGCTGAGGTCTCCACCTTCGTCCGCCGCCCAATCCTCTTTGCACCGGTCCCTCACGGTTCCCCCTGCAGGTGGTGGGCCCACTGGGGGATGGTCTCACGTCTCTCGTTCGGGCTTGGCCCGGCCGGGTCCCGCGAGGAGCAACCCAGCCACCAGGCACTCTTCGACGAGTCCCAACCCCAGGCCTGGCTCCAGGGTGGGACCCTGGCTCCGCCGTACCGGGCGACGTCACGTGCCTCGATTTTGTAATCGTCATGAGGGGTTCTTGAACCGCTCTTTGTCTGACCCGTCACCTAGAGCCTGTTTGCAATGGGAGACCCTACCAGGGGCATTTAAGCCCCAGACAACATAGCCTCTTGGATCATTCGAGCACTCAAACCCCTCCACCACGTTAAGGTGACGGTTCAAGGAGGGGGCATTAGAAATCATTGGACTTATTATCTTCCAAATTAAACTTGCGTTAATCTTAATTTCCTGCTCTTCATCTGTTTTTTCTCACGACATCCGGACTGGGAGAAGTTGAGGCCGCAAGAATATCAGTGATAGCATTATTTTGCCTCAACACTGTAAATATTGACTAATGCATCTGATAAAGTTAAGATGTTGCTGCTAGCTAGTGAAGTTGTAGCTAACAGCAAACAGTTATCTTGTGAAATTATATATTTCTTAATCCTAAAGTCATGATACTTCCACCAATATTAGCTGTTCTTGAAATGTAATTATTCTTCAAATCTCCATCTTGGGTGTGTTTGCTTTCCAAGACAGAATTTACGTTTGGTTTTTGAAATTCACTGGAGTTGTCACAATGATCCTATGGAGTTTACAGGTTTTACAAAATTCAAATATTTTTCGTCTTTGAGTGATTCACCTGGATGTAAAAGAATTTCTAGTTATTTCAAATGTGTTTTTCAGTGTTTTGAATACTGGAGGCGAGGTAAAGGATGTCTAATGACTCTGAAGCCATTGAGCTTGGGCGGAATGGAGCCTCCAAACACCAGGTAATCTTCTATCTACATGCTAACAGTCTTAATTTTAACATATTCATTTTTTGTGAAGTACTGATTTTTTTTTAGTCTGCAGGTGCAAGCAAACATGGTTCCACCGTTAGTTTCCACAATATTCACTACAAAGTGAAGCAGGGAGGAGGCCTTTTTTGCCGGAAGAAGGCCACAACCAAAGACATCCTCATTGACCTGAAGTAAGTGCACGTTTGTGCTCAAAAGATGGTCTCAGAACACTTTTATCTCAAAGCAAAAACTATTATCCTTAAAGATCTTAAATTTCCTACAAAAGTTCAACTAGTTGATTAAACTAAGCTATATTTATGAGAGATAGATAGGTGTAAAACACGTTTTCTTCCAGTGGTATCATCACAGAAACAAAAACCTCTTGTCCCAAACAGATTTATCAAGCTAAGTTGTTTTATGAGATCCATGGTTGAAGCTCTACAGTCACTATACAAATTCCTGAACACAACATTGCATGCTTCAGCCACCAGGTGAGGTATGCATCCTGTATGAAAAACAAAACCATGAGCTTGTTGGTCTACGTGCCAACACAAGCTCACCTGGGAGGCCAACGTGACATGATCAGGTCTGTTCTTTGGTTCCACATCAAATACCACATGTTGGGAGGCAAAGGAAGGAAGTTTTGCTTTGTGGAGGGACTCCAGCTTTGCCTCTGCAACACACACACTGTACGTTCAGAAGCCTGTTGGAAGACAATAACTTTGAGCTTGAACCAACAAACAGGCACAGTAGCAGGATGCTGATCTATTTAAATAGCTTGACACAATGAGAAAGTTCAGGGTGTTAAAGTCACATAATCAAGTTGGCTTTAATGATTTCAGTTAAAATGACAAATATAGAGGTAGAAATGTTTATGAAAGTCCTATCATTCTTTTTTTAAATGGACCTCAGGGCAAACTTTAAATAATAATCTAATAATGGACAATATAGTTTATTATGTATTTGATGACAAATAGAGACATTAAAATAGAATCTTTTAATACTCTCATCTAGGGAAAAAACAGATCTAATAATAAGAGGTGAATGTTTGAGCAGCATGTTGAAACCAGACATAGGTTTTCTAGGTTATTTTAATCTCTTTCTAAAGTTAAGTAAAAAACAGATTAATAAACATTTTCTTCTAACTAGAAAATTCTAGAAAAACCAGAATTCGGTTTCCTGAATGAGCAGCTGACCACTTCAGTGCTGTTATGAAAACAATCTTGTTATGGAAACTGTATTTGGCCAAAGGTCAGTGTGTGTCAGGTTATACTATACTTCCTTATGTTACTGTTCAGTGTGTGTGTATTAATTAACAGAGTTGGAGAGAGGGTTGAAGCTTTATTTAAAATGCACTTGTGTGAAAACGAAGCGTGTATCCGGTCCAGACAGCTATCCGCCCATTAACATTCACCTCTCTGCTGTTTATCTGATGAACAGAAAGATTCACTGATGGCTTTGGTCTCATAGTCGCTTCAGCTGCTCATTAAGACTGAACAGACAGAGAAGAAAGACAAATTTGGATTTTTCTCGACAATCATTCTTTTTCCACTTCACCTGCTGTTATTTCTGACCCATTTTTTTATGACGTCACAGATTTAAGTTCAGGGATAGAAATAAAACAAGATGTTTTCCTATAAAATCTATAAAAATGGATAATGCTATAGGATTAGGAAGAAATCAGCACATTTTTACTGAAAGGTTAAGACAAAAACCAACGATTCATAGAAACCCCATGTTTAGACTGTGTGTTCAAAACAAGCAACACAACTGCAGCATCATGGTTTCGATGTATGAGATCTTCTGAATGGATGACTTCATGTTTTTCAACATTACTGACAATGCATTCTTAGTTTTGCTGATAGAAAAACTGAAGCAGTTTTAGTTCCCTAAAAACGTGACCTGTTGCATGCAGTCATGCCCCAGAGGATGTAGAATTGAAACTGCTGTCACTGCAGCAAAAACGCCCTGGAAAAGTTAGCCTTGGGTAAATTTACAGAAGCTTCTCATGATGCCTTTCGTTTTTCATTGATCTTACTCTAATATTTTACTTACTCACTTCTCTGCAAACTTTATTAAAAAATATTAAGTCATCCATTTAAATTAATGTAAATCCCTCTACTGCAGATTATTTGCATGTAAAATAAGTGATTGGACCTGAGTTTAAGCGTCTTAAAAATGAAGCGACTTCTTGAAGCAGTCGGTCTTTAAGGGCAAAAAAATGCCTCAACTCAAGCCTAAAATCATCTAAATCAAAAACTTCTGGGTTCATATAGACGTAACGTTTTATTTTCTGGGTTAGAATGGCTCCTGTTTCTACTGACATGACCAGACTGATTGTTTTATAACTAAAGGTAAAACTTAAAATGTAGAATTATACAGAATATTTCGTTGACTAAGAGGTCATATGTGTCTTCCAGCTTTACATATATCCTGCAAAGTTGTGATCATTTGAAAAAGGAAATAAAAACTGTTGAAGATGTTCTACATCGTATCTGTTTGGAAAAGGTAAAAGTTGTCCTATGAAGTTGTTGTCTTGTCAGCTGGAACACCTTAGAGCATTAAAGAAAACCGACCACATCAGAAAAAAATTCACTCTCTGGAAAATCGAATGCGTTCATTTAGTTAAACACTCAAGGTATCCAAACATAGAAACAGCACACCCAGAAAGGACTTACCTCTGCTTAGAGATTGCAAAACAGAAGTTGTTGTTTCGCACTGATATGCTTTAGAGAATCATCCAATTTTAATGTAATTTATTAAAATTAATCACGCCCCTCTTCTAAATACCCTGAATGCGGATCGCTTTTGTCCTACAATATGTTTGGAAACAATCTAGTAATCCTTCAGGATAACCCAAATGTTTTTCTTTATTAAGATCAGAACTGTTCTCCGAAAGGTTAAAGGTTCTCTGTATTTGAGATCTGTTGAATAACGCTCTGTTATGAAAACCAACAAAGCCTTTAATTATTATGTGAAATTTATGAAAACTGTCCTCGGTTAAACGGCGTCACGTAAGGCTCTGACAGTTCTGGGTAGTTTAGGTGGTGTCTTTTGTGTTTTATTGATTGATGAGTCTAATCATTGACAGAGTTAAAGGTGGGTTCAGTTTGTTTTCACGTCAGGCTGAACGTTCATCTAAGCTGACAGCACATGTATGAGTTTATTGCTGTCTGATGGTATAATTTCCATTCCTAGATGAAGCAGATTTTCCTCCTTGAGATCCTTGGTTTTATGACGTAATCGTCCTCATTTTCCTCATTTTAAACCCTGTAAATTTATTCTTATGTTTTATATAAAATATATAAATGTTATAAAACCTTTATTTGGTCAAAGGGCAGCGTGTTCTTATGAGGTCCAATAATCCCAGTCGTTTATTAGATTCCCTGTGCTTCACTGTCTGCTGCAGAGTTGAACTGAGCTGAAGTGACAATAAAACCTTCCTATTACATAAAATAATTTATGTGGGAAGCAATGCCAGATATGCTAGTTTCGGTGGTCATTATTTGTTTTTATTCTTCAAAAGTTTCAATGCTAAAGCATGGAGGCACAATTATTTCTATTTACTGCATATTCTTCCCGCCACAATATTCTGTTCACTAACCCCTCAAACAGCATTAGAAAACCTTTTTAAAAATGGCATAGCCTCCACCTGGAAGCCTTTAACGACTTTTAGCAGAAATGCATGGTGTGCTGTGTGGACATAACAATTCAGCACCTTTTCTATCCAATTATTAATTAATTATTCAAAAAGAAAAACAGTCGACAGAATAATCGATTAGCAAAAAATCGTTAGTTGCAGCCCTTAAATAAATCAGAATGGCTGCAATGACTTTATTAATTGTTCTGTCCATGAAAGAGACGACACTGAGCAGCTGCTTATTCCTATAGCAGCACAGTGATGGAGTAAACAGAGGCTCAGCAGACCGAAGAGACTGGAATTATATAGGACTTCTCTAGTCATACGGACCACTGCGAAGGCTTTAACACGATGCCTCGTTGACCGAGCTGCACTCACAAACATACACACTGATGCACACACAGCAGGTAGGCTACTTGGGGTTGGAGGCGATGGAGGAAGCTGAAATCAAACCCACAACCTTCTGATTGCAAGACAACTACTGATTTTGTTTAATGAAAACAGTCCTGGTATTCTTATTATTTCATTTTGAACAATGTTCTTTTAGTTTTCGCCTCGGAGGAGAGCTTAGATGTGGTGGGACGAGGAGCTGGCTGTAAATCTAAGGCACCATTTTTATGGCTTTTTGAACCTCTACTGTTTAGCATTTAAAGGGGTAACATTAAAATCAGTGTGAAGTCTAGTGTCGCAGCAAAAACAGGCTAAAACCTGAAGGCCCTGTAATCAGCAGCAGGGAACTGTTTTATGACCGGTTCTGTAAATGTGTTTTCTCCTCCTCAGTGGGCTCATGAAGCCGGGTGTGAACGCCATCATGGGAGCCACAGGAAGCGGGAAGTCATCGTAAGTGGTTCTGCACATGTTTGTTATAAAACATATGCACAAGACAAAAAACCGTTCAGTTTTTCCATTCAGAACCACGAGCGCCTCACTCATCTTACTAATAAAGGATAAGGTTAAAACCAAATTGATTTTTCTAAATAACCTAATTTTCTGTTGATTTTAGGGGATTGTTTCAATTTGGCAAAAACAAAAACACGTATGGATTCATCAATAGTTTTAGTACTCATTAACTGAATGAGAAGGAACATGGTTCTCATATTTTCCACATTTTGCTTCCTTTACACTAAATACCAGATGGAAAAAACATCCCCTTCGTAAACCAGTTCTAATTTTGTTATATTTTTGATTCATTCATGCACATTTTTAGTGCCTTTTCCTGGACTTTCAGTGTCAAACCCACGTTTATTTACCAATGCTGTTTTTCCATCAGGTTCCTTGATGTTCTGGCAGCCAGAAAAGATCCCGCAGGTCTGTCAGGTGAAGTCCTGATTGACGGAGCTCCTCAGCCTCCCAATTTCAAGTGTCTCTCTGGATATGTGGTGCAGGTAGGTAAAGGCAGCCAGGAAGCCAGACCTGCAGAAGCCAGTTTGAAATGTTTTTTCCATTCAGGAATGTTCCCTGGAGAGGAAGGAAGAGACCGCCTGCAACAATAGGACCGGCCTCTTCGGGCCAAATCTGCTTCAGTCGTGTTAAATAAGCTGTTTTAGTTTATTTAGAGAGAGTCACGGCAGGGGAAGTTTGACTCAATGTGAACCGAAATGATTGAAAAAAAGGTGCATCCAGATGCAGCTAATGTTTGAGTTTTTGTAAGCAGTGGTTTCCTGTCTGCAGGATGATGTGGTGATGGGAACTCTGACGGTCAGAGAGAACTTCAGCTTCTCAGCGGCGCTGCGCCTCCCGTCCACCATCACTCAGAAGGAGAAAGTGCAGAAGGTCAACAAACTGATCCAAGAGTTGGGACTGGGACGAGTGGCTGACTCCAGGGTGAGGAGGAGAGACGAGGAAGATGGAGAACAAGCAATGATACAGGAGGACAAAACTCCAACCAGAAAGTTATAATGAAGAAACATGTAGAAAGTTAAAATATTCATAAAACAAAAATATGAAAAAAGAAGAACATGGTGGTGAACATGAGCATCAAAGGTCATCAGCACTGAATCACAGGTAGACCATCTTAATACACAAGTCCTGGTGTGTTTCAGGTGGGAACTCAGCTGATTCGAGGGATCTCCGGCGGTGAGAGGAAGAGGACAAATATCGGCATGGAGCTGATCATTGACCCGTCCGTCCTCTTCCTGGACGAACCCACCACAGGGCTGGACGCCAGCACGGCTAACTCTGTGCTGCTGCTGCTAAAGAGGTAAACCCCATCAGATTAAATCAAACTGCAGATCTCACTCCTCAGGACTTGCAACCAGGAAAATTCAGGAAGCACATTTTATTTCATTCAGTTTCAGGTTTTTTTCTGTTAAATCCCAAAGATAAAACCACATTCCACGTAATTGGTAGTATTGTTACTTTTATCACTTTTATTTTGCAGTGAGATAAATTGTGAATTTAATTTTGTACAGTTATTGAGTCAGTCAGTGGTGGAGTCTTAACATGTTGTTGGATTTCACATAAGTGTCTTATTCTAGGACATACTTATGAACTTTATTTATATTTCATTTATATTTACACGGACGTCAACTGAACTCCCATGAACCCCACACCTAAATCTGACTCCCAAGGTTAGAATAATCTTGCTTTTGACTGAATTTCATGCGTTTCTCAGTTAAAGACACTGTTTTCACTCAAAGTGTTAGGACTGCTTCTGTGCTGTGTGTTTTCACCTGATCACAAAAACAGAAATAAAAGTTAAAGATAGTTTTATTGTGGATTAGAAAAAAAATGGTGACCTCTACAGGACAATAGTTATACGTTTTATGTTCCATGTTAGCCCTAAATAACGTTGGCTAAAAGTGATAAAGAACCAACTAATGTTTTCAAATATATATATATATATAAATATATATATATATATATATATATATATTAGCAAATTCAGATTTTAGCACTTATTCCATTCATGGAATAATTGCATTGCATTTCCACAAGATGCCAGTAAAAGAGCCAGTAATATTTTTAGACCACTTTTCTTTAGGTTGGATAATATGCTTTTTTTTCTTTTTTTTTACATCATTTTCCACAAACACCAACATCCCATAGAATAAAATGTATCCATCCTCTTTTCACAAAATTTTTATTTTTTTCTTTATTTTAAAACCAAAAAATAGAAATAAAATAGTGGTTCTTTAAAAGTGGCAACACATTTTTTTTATAGTGTATATACAGGGGTTGGACAATGAAACTGAAACACCTGTCATTTTAGTGTGGGAGGTTTCATGGCTAAATTGGACCAGCCTGGTAGCCAGTCTTCATTGATTGCACATTGCACCAGTAAGAGCAGAGTGTGAAGGTTCAATTAGCAGGGTAAGAGCACAGTTTTGCTCAAAATATTGAAATGCACACAACATTATGGGTGACATACCAGAGTTCAAAAGAGGACAAATTGTTGGTGCACGTCTTGCTGGCGCATCTGTGACCAAGACAGCAAGTCTTTGTGATGTATCAAGAGCCACGGTATCCAGGGTAATGTCAGCATACCACCAAGAAGGACAAACCACATCCAACAGGATTAACTGTGGACGCAAGAGGAAGTTGTCTGAAAGGGATGTTCAGGTGCTAACCCGGATTGTATCCAAAAAACATAAAACCACGGCTGCCCAAATCACAGCAGAATTAAAGGTGCACCTCAACTCTCCTGTTTCCACCAGAACTGTCCGTCGGGAGCTCCACAGGGTCAATATACACGGCCGGGCTGCTATAGTCAAACCTTTGGTCACTCATGCCAATGCCAAACGTCGGTTTCAATGGTGCAAGGAGCGCAAATCTTGGGCTGTGGACAATGTGAAACATGTATTGTTCTCTGATGAGTCCACCTTTACTGTTTTCCCCACATCCAGGAGAGTTACGGTGTGGAGAAGCCCCAAAGAAGCGTACCACCCAGACTGTTGCATGCCCAGAGTGAAGCATGGGGGTGGATCAGTGATGGTTTGGGATGCCATATCATGGCATTCCCTTGGCCCAATACTTGTGCTAGATGGGCGCGTCACTGCCAAGGACTACCAAACTATTCTTGAGGACCATGTGCATCCAATGATTCAAACATTGTATCCTGAAGGCGGTGCCGTGTATCAGGATGACAATGCACCAATACACACAGCAAGACTGGTGAAAGATTGGTTTGATGAACATGAAAGTGAAGTTGAACATTTCCCATGGCCTGCACAGTCACCAGATCTAAATATTATTGAGCTACTTTGGGGTGTTTTGGAGGAGCGAGTCAGGAAACGTTTTCCTCCACCAGTATCACGTAGTGACCTGGCCACTATCCTGCAAGAAGAATGGCTTAAAATCCCTCTGACCACTGTGCAGGACTTGTATATGTCATTCCCAAGACGAATTTATGCTGTATTGGCTGCAAAAGGAGGCCCTACACCATACTAATAAATTATTGTGGTCTAAAACCAGGTGTTTCAGTTTCATTGTCCAACCCCTGTATATTAAAATTATAAGTTGTCTTTTTTCATGTAACATTCGCAGGTCTAAATTAGTTTTATTCAGCTGGTCTGATGGCAAAATTGCTCTTTGGACTGTAAAGGTTGCAGACCCCTGTTCTAGACAATCAACGCCCTTAAATAAGCACCAGTAAATTATAAACGTTAACTATAACTGAGGCTTAGTTTTTCTTTTTTTTTGTAGGATGGCAAACAACGGCCGTACCATCATCCTGTCCATC
>NC_061807.1:11354056-11361556 GCF_021462225.1 Girardinichthys multiradiatus | reverse complement strand
CTTCTTTCCTTCCTTACTTCCATCTATCCATCCTTCCATCCATCCATCCTTCCTTCCTTCCATCCTTCCTTCCATCCATCCATCCATCCATCCATCCTTCCATCCTTCCTTCCTTCCATACATCCATACATCCATCCATCCATGCTTCCTTCCTTCCTTCCATCCATGCTTCCTTCCTTCCATCCATCCATCCATCCATCCATCCTTCCTTCCTTCCATCCATCCATCCATCCTTCCTTCCTTCCTTCCTTCCATCCATGCTTCCTTCCTTCCATCCATCCATCCATCCTTCCTTCCTTCCTTCCTTCCATCCATGCTTCCTTCCTTCCATCCATCCATCCATCCTTCCATCCTTCCTTCCTTCCATACATCCATACATCCATCCATCCATCCTTCCTTCCTTCCTTCCATCCATGCTTCCTTCCTTCCATCCATCCATCCATCCTTCCTTCCTTCCTTCCATCCATGCTTCCTTCCTTCCATCCATCCATCCATCCATCCTTCCTTCTTTCCTTCCTTACTTCCATCTATCCATCCTTCCTTCCTTCCTTCCATCCATCTATCTATCCATCCTTCCTTCCTTCTTTCCTTCCTTACTTCCATCTATCCATCCTTCCATCCATCCATCCTTCCTTCCTTCCTTCCATCCTTCCTTCCATCCATCCATCCATCCATCCATCCTTCCTTCCTTCCATACATCCATACATCCATCCATCCATCCTTCCTTCCTTCCTTCCATCCATGCTTCCTTCCTTCCATCCATCCATCCATCCATCCATCCTTCCTTCCTTCCATCCATCCATCCATCCTTCCTTCCTTCCTTCCATCCATCCATCCATCCTTCCTTCCTTCCTTCCTTCCATCCATCCATCCATCCATCCTTCCCCATCCATCCCTTAAAGTCATGTTTTTTTGCTATTTCTGTTATTTAAATTTGACCATTCTAGAAATAGAATCTAGAAATAGACTTTGAGTTTAAAAATGAGGAAACACCAGGTTTAGAAGACATTTTTTAAGATTCCTCCAGGCAGTTCATCATTTATGTGTTTTTTCTACACCTAAATGTGACGTGAATTCAGAACTTTCCTCTTCTGCCAAATTAGTTTTCATGCTCTGAGGATGATTTACGTTAGTAACTGATAGACGATCGTATTTCACTGCTTGTATTAACACAAGCTTGTGTTATGTTCTTTCTAAGATTCCGTTAAATTTACCGGCTCACTCTGGGATTGCTACGTTTTGCTGACATCTTTATACTAAGTTAATTTCCAACCAATTTCTGGTAAGGAGGAAGATTAATAATTGATTGAAGGTTGTTCTAGTGAGAAACCAAATCAACCGTTTTTGGATAAAGTGTTATAACATCACATGGTCGTCAGACTGTGGTCCAGTTTCCTCCCAGTTCTCTGTCCAGGCCTCTCAGTGAGCTCTTTGCCTGGCTCGGTGCTCCCTGCGGCGGGTTGAACGGTCCGCCTGACCCCCTCACCCGCCTGGAGCTGCAGTGACGACACTGAGGGGGTGACATTTTAGAAATGGGACACTGTTTGGGGTTGTCTGTCCTTGTCACCATAGTAACCCCAGAAACGAGGGGATGCTCAGCCAGCTCTTTTTTTTAGCTCGACCCTGACTGGCTGCATAACAAGCCAGTAATCATCCTGTTTTCCTTTGTTGGAGAATTAAGCAGAGAAAAAGGGGATTTGCTTTTATTTAATTCTATTTTTCTGATAGAACAGAGCCCCAAAATGTTGGATGTTTACCTGGTTTCCATCGAGTCGGGGGTTCCAGCTTCAACCCCCAGAGCGTTTGTTGCTTTGTTAAATGAGACAGATGCTTTCTCTTCCTCTTCCTCCTCCTCAGAGAGTTTAACTGGTGTTTTCAGAACAAG
Organism: Girardinichthys multiradiatus; assembly: GCF_021462225.1. Lineage (NCBI taxonomy): Eukaryota > Metazoa > Chordata > Actinopteri > Cyprinodontiformes > Goodeidae > Girardinichthys > Girardinichthys multiradiatus. The sequence continues at coordinate 11,359,671 of NC_061807.1, read as the reverse complement.
TCTGTCACTGTAATTGCTACTGTGGAACAAGTTTTAGTTGTGTGTTAGAGAGTTTGTCGCCTATAATAGATTTTATGTTAATGTTTTCTCTTCCGGTTGGATCTTTATGGATGTGTGAAAAATATAATTCTTATTTCTGGTTCGTTCTTTCGTGTTTTTCTTATTGGTTTGACTCTTGGTTTTATTATTTCATCAACAGGAAGTAAATGTGGGTGTTCATTCTGTGGACATATTTGGATGAAGATGGAGAATTGAGATGTTGGTGAAAAATATAACCTGTTAAACTCGATGAGGTGTTAAGCTGTCGGCACTAGCAGCACTGATTGTGAAACTCTTTCTGGTCCTGTTTGGTCGGTTCAAAATCTATTGGCCACATTTTGGGTCGATTTCTTTTTTATTTCTGCTCATTTTCTCCGCTCGTGTTTTTATTTACAAGAAAACAATAAAATAAAGTTTCCCTTTTTGGTGTTTTTTTTGTTTTTTGTTTCTAAAATACTCGATAAAATCAGTAGTGGTAGACGTGCATTTAGTATTAATATTGTTACTGCAAATACCTGCTGGGATGTTATAGGATATTATATTTTATGGGCAATGCATTCAAACTCTGCTTGCTGAATATATATCTAGGCAGTCAGTTGGACTTTCACTGGAAGGTGACCCAGATCTTGATGCTCAGCGAGCATGATGGGACATCGGGATAACAAAGAGTGATGAGGAAAACGTGCATAAATCAAAATCAATATCGTTCAATTGCGCAGATAAGGCTGCATTCGTAAATATCATCAGGTAAACGCTTTTAGTTTTATTTTAGTTTTCTTAATTAACAATTAAAGCCAGTTGCCACAGTAACCTCAGCTCAGACTGGACTGCCAGATAAACCCTTATTGGTTAAGAGCACAAAACTAAAGTAAACCCCAGTATTACCTTGAGTGTTCATATCGAAATATTCTGGGTTTTCCCAGAACTCCGTTGATCCCACTTCAACCTGAGCTTCATACATCCGGTCTGCTGACCTGCTGTGATCCTCAGGCTGAGACCTTTGGAAATCTGTCGCTGCTGGAGAAAGCGTGGGAGCTGGAATCTGTCAGACTGCTGAGCGACAAGCAGCCGCCCTAAAAACCCAAAGAATCCATAAGAGAAAGAAGATAAAGCTCGCTGTGACTCACATTTCAATGTCTGCAGCATCTTCCCCTGGACGTCTCTGACAGACAGCACGAAGCTGATCAGTCATGAATCAACCTCCCCGCTGCCAGTAGCTGTTAGGCTGTTAGAACTGCTCACCGTTAGGATGTTTTAGTTTTTAAAATAAATAGGAAAAAATGCATTTTTATGGTTGGTCCTCTAGATTAGACATGTTGAGAATAAAATCTGAACTATTTATTGGGATAAAACTAGAAAACATCCAGTAAAACAAGCCAAATAGAGAACCTCTGGACATTTTACATCTAACATTTGATTTTATATGTTTAGTAAAAAGTTCTCTTAATGTGCTTAATGAATTTTAATAAATAAAGTCAAGTCTAAATCAAAGCATTAAGCTACAGTATTTATAAAATCCTGTAAAAAGCCTCATAATTAAGCTTGTTGAGTTCTTAATTAGTAATATGACAATTTAATCTTTTATCTGGATGGTTTGGTTTCATCTGCAGGTTAGAAATACATTAAAGATCCGATTATTTCTCCCATATCTTAACATTTTAATCTTGTTGCCTCAGATGATCAGTGGAAGCCTGTGTCGTGTTTATTTGGGGTTTTATGTTTTAGTTTCCAGCACCGAGGAACATGTAACCTTTCCATCCACAGTCGGCAGCAATAATGAACCTGAACCTAAACTGTAGAGGTCGGCCGACGCCCTGCAGAGACGTGTCAGAACCAAGCACAGCTCACGTTTGACTTCAGATAATATGAATCTGTTTACATGAGACTCAATCTCTCAAGCTTTTTTACTTTAAAGATCTTTGCAGCACAGCGAAGCTGATGAGCCAGGAGTCCTGAGCTTGTATTTTAATAAAGTACCATGGAACAGGATTGTCTCCGACCCGGTTCAATGTTGGATCAGTTAATGATTTGTGTGCTTTCCTTCGTCCTCCTTTGTGCTAAAGAGAAGAGGTCAGATGAATTTTTAGGGTCAATATTTGTCCTTGTTTTGTTTCTCCAGCAGGTTTCTACCAACCCGTGTTTGTTTTGCTGTAAACCTTCACATCCTGCCATGTTGGCCTCCCTGATCAGCTTACAGAGGAGCGGCGACCTCTTCCAGAGTTCATGCTGCCATCGCCTTATTCAACTAATATTACAGTTTCTAACAGATCCATGAACCGTATCTGCATTTAACCTCACAGCAGCTATACAATCAAACATTAGGTACTCAAACAGGAAAACTCACAAGTTTTATTTTCTGATTTCTGTTAAAAGCATGCAGGTTTCTTAAGAAATATTGACATTCCTTCTTTAGGTTTAGTTATATTGTTTCTTGCATGCTTGTTTCTCATCAAATACATTTTAATTGTTAACAAACTTTAAGTCAGTCATTTCTGACCCGCGCCATGTCCCAAAGTACGCTGAACGGACAGTTCAGGGGTGCTGATCAGCTTAACAAAAGTTATTTAGAAGTCCCTAATCATCAAAGATGGACAGAGAATCTCAGATCTGTCATCAAATGTGTCTTTAAACATTCCTTACAAAGAGATTTACACGTTTCCCCTTCTAATAATGTTAAACTGAGGAAAAGGGAGGAATTCCAGACTGAAGGACAAGGAGCTGATCTAAAGCTGGATAGTCGTGATCTCTGGCCCATCAAGAGGGTTCTGCACCTCATCCATCATTCTCCATCAGCTGCTAGAGTCATGCAGATACGGATTATTCCTCAAGATCTACAACAAGCTTTACTGTGCAGAAAGGAAGCCTGAGGAGGTGTCTGCTTCTTTGGGCTTGAAGGTATCTGATGGAGCTTCACACAGTGGAAACATTCTAGTCCAATGGAAGAAACCGAGCTGATTTAGAACCAAATCAGGATAACTGAGAGAGGAGAACCAGAACACAACAACGGACCGCATATGGAACACCGTTAATGGTAATAATAAATAACTCAATGGAACAAGATTTATATGGAAGACCCTTAATGGCAATAATAACACAAAATCCCCATATCAGAATCACAATCAGAATCAGCTTTATTGCCAAGTTTGTACAGACAAACAAGGAATTGGAGTCCGGTACACTTTGCTCTCAATAATAAAGAATATATTCCTATTTCCTGCTTTCTGGGGTTTTGTAACATGACATAAAATCTTTTAGTTACTGATCGCCTGCATGTTGTCGAGTCTTATGATCTCACCTGTATTTTTATACAACTCAGAGTGTGTTTAGCCGAATTAGAGCATTTAAATAAACACAGGGAGTTCTCATTCTGGGTTGGACTGTCGTTCCCAGGAGATTCACTGGGTCCATCACATCATTTCTGCAGATCTGTCAGATTTCTGCTACAGTTTGGACTTTTAAACTCTGTAAAGTTAAATTTTATCCTCAGCTCTCTGCATATTATTTACACTGAGCTCTACTGTGAAGCTGTGAGTCGGATCTCAGCGCCGGTCACTCATTCACCTCTGTGCAGCCGGGCTTCTGCCTCCTCCGGTATTGAGGTCGAGGCTGCAGGAATGTGGAGCGAGCGATGGACGGATGCACGGATCATAACTGGGTCGGCCCATCAGGCGGCTGGCGTGGGTTTTTATTTTCTGAATGAGTGCACTTCGCTGTCACGGTGGATCTCCCAGCATGCATCTGAGGCTGAGGCCACCAGCACTGGGTTCTACCCAGTTTGTGAGACAGAGCTGCAGAAGTTTGAACGTTTGCTGTTTTGTTTTAAATATTCGGATCAGGACTCTGAGGGGTTCCGATGAATGTTGTGTCACTGATGATGGTGATGGTCTATGTGCTCCTTTGGTATTATTTCATTGTTTAGTAAGATGTTCCCCTTCTCTTGGTGCTCATATTATATTTATATTGTTAGTTTCTGCCTCTTTGCAGCTGCAGTCACTATTGGTTATTTTATGAATATTTTGTTATCTTTTGTGATATTTAAGCTTTTTTGTCTCTTTTTGTGGTTTCGTGGAGTTTTATATTTTTTTGCTATAGTTCTGGTTTTGTCTCCTATTTTTTCTTTCCTTTTTTGGTAATTTTCTGTAGAATTTGACAATTACACTCATCTAAAAACAAAATCACCACCTGGATTTATTAAACAAATAAGCAATATCCTCCCTTTGGATAATTACTGCATAGATCATGATTCAGGTGGCAACGGGTCATTTAGCCCTGATGGATGCAGTGAGCAGCTACACATCGCTAGAGCTACGACAGGGTTAAGAAATGTCATTATTAATAACTGGAAGGACAGAGGGCATCCATCCTTTTCCTAGAAGAAATATGGTGGGAAAAAGATCTTGACTGATCACGATCCACAATCTCTGAAAGGTTTGGTGAAATCAGATCATTAACAAAACATCTGCAGAACTTACGGCTAAGTTCAATAGGGAAAGTAAACAGATGTGTACCTAGGAGCCATTGATCAGTGCAGATTATTAAAGAAGCTTGAGTTTGTTAGGGAGCGTAAAGATTATAGAGTCTGTAGTGATGCGTGAAGGTCAGATGAGTCCAGATTTAACCCGTTCCAGACTGGTGGATGGATCAGGGTAAGCAGGATGAAGTGATGGACCCATCAACCCTGGTGCCTACTGGACAGTCCAGTGAGGGCAGCGCTACGATCCGGGGTTCCTGATGTTGGTCAGGTTTAGGTTCAACAACATCACGTATCCAAAGAACGAGCTCAGCTGGATAAAACAGAGTGATGAGGTCATTGGTATTTCTTCTTCTCTGATGGCGCCGGCGTATTCCTAGATGACAATGACCGGAGTAATCAGGGTCAAATCCAAGAGTGGCTCTAGGAGCATGAGACATGATTTCTCAACCACAGAACCCAGACCTTGTTGAGATGTTGAGGGATGCACTGGAGAAGAAATGGCACGGCGGTCCGACTCTCCCAGAATCTCTACAGAATCTTAACTAAATGAATCAGTCAACTGGAAAGATTGGAAAGAATCTGATATTTGATATGGCTGTTCATACTTGTTAAAATGCTTATTGTTATTTATGTTTCATTCCCTCATTTTTAACCTTGTGTTTGCTGACTGGCTCACACTCTGTGTGAAGGGGTTTATTTTCATCAACCAAGGCCAGAACCCGATGATTTACCCAGGTTAACATTGGCACGGCCCAACAGTAAACCCGGTGCGGTGTCTCCTATGAAGACAGGCGGATAAAAGAGGGAAACAATGTGGAGAGAAACAGATGCAGCTGTGATGTTGGCTTGGCTTTCACACACACACACACACACACCGGTAAACTGTTTTGTTGTGTGCCACGTAAACAAACCGTCATTGTTTGTTACGCGGTCTGTTTCCACGGCAATCAGCAGGTCTGTAAGCTGAAGCATCTGATGCACACAGTCCTCCTGCACTCTAGACAAACACCATTATAATACCGCATATCAATCAATGATAACATATTAAACTAATAATAACGTAAGAGTCCAGCTGTTTGGAGACGAGCCTGAAGAAGGCGAG